>NC_079195.1:49048537-49271037 GCF_029499605.1 Hyla sarda
GGTGGCGGAGTCTGTGACATGTAACTGGAATTGCAGTGTCTGGTACAACATCTGAATGTTTCTATGTGACTCCTCCCCGAGCCGATCACAGAGGAAAGAAACAATTATCTACTGTAATAGCAACAAGATGGAGACACTTCTGAATTTCAGAAGTAATTCTGAAGAAATTCAAAAATGTGAATGGGAGTGGCGAATCCCATAGAAGTCTATGGACTTTAATTTGAGATGAAATTCCGCAAGCGGAAATTCTGCCGTGTGAATAGACTCTTAGGGTACAGCCACACACTGCTCAGGCTACTAGGCCTATGTAAACCTCAACATTTTCACAATGATTCCATGTGCAACAGATGCCAGTACAATCGGCGCTAATGTCTGCGCAGACATTTGATGCCAGCCCGATTGATGGCAGTGCATTTCCAGGTGAAATTATGTACCAGAATCTTGTAGCAGCTATTGAAAAAGGGGATATGGCACCCTGAAATGCATCTAGCTAAATACTATATGCACCCATACCCCATTTTGGCAAAATCGGAGGATCCACATTACTATAATCACTATTGCGGATAAAGAAGCAGAGCGCACGCTCTATGAACATGATCCATCCTGCAAGCCAGCAAACTGGAATGGAACGTGCCCTGCAGGGACTACCTCCTCATCGGCTATTGGCATCACCGGTATGAGGCACAGGGTGCCAACCCCTTATCCCACTTGGGACTTTTGCATAATTATCCCTGTGCCGTCAGGGTAAAGTGGACATAAAGGAGAGGGACACGAGCGCTGCATATCACATCTAACTTTAACCCCCACCCCATTCAAGGACATTTACGCAATAGTCCTGTGCGATCAGGGTAGAGTGGGCAGCAAATAGGGACATTACAGCGCTGCCCAGCGCTCATACTGAATACTTACCAGCCACATTTTCAGTCCACATTATGGCACGGCGCCGCCTGAGCCATTACCATAAGGAACAACTTACTGACGGCATTGTGAATAACTGTACCCGCATTGCGGAGAGGACATCACCCTGTTGCCTCACTGTTATAGTACGCCAGTTACGGCAAAGAGACTAAAAAGCTATCAAAATAGGGGAACTATATTTACCACTGGTGCATATCATTATTATTTTTTATTTATTTTTAAATATAATTTTTTTTACATTAATTTTCTTTTAAACATGTTATCTGTCTGCTGCAAGGGCCCTGCAGAAGACATCTTAGTTTCTAGCATTATATTGTCTATTTAATATTGTTTAATAAATCTTAAATCCATTTATTGGACATATTTTAAATACATTTTTGGGACATATTCCTTTATCTCTGTCATTTTTTCATTCTATTATCCTTAGTCTAGTAGAACTGTTTCGAAATTTGTGTTTTTCTTGCAGTTCAATTGGCACATTGGGCTATTGCAACGCAGAATCCTGGGCTTAGGTTTTCAGTTTTATGTAGAGCTCCCATTCATTTTTACTTCAGTGTTTATTTGGTATTTAAAATATACAACATAATATATGCACATGTAGTATCCTCATAGCAACACGTTACTATAGATTTTTGAAAATTGTTTTTAGCAAATTGGGTAACAAAAAAAACAAATAAAA
This sequence comes from Hyla sarda, assembly GCF_029499605.1. Classification (NCBI taxonomy): domain Eukaryota; kingdom Metazoa; phylum Chordata; class Amphibia; order Anura; family Hylidae; genus Hyla; species Hyla sarda. The sequence goes on from NC_079195.1 coordinate 49,050,135, forward strand.
AAATTATTTAAAAAAAATACTTAAAGGGGTACTCCGGTGGAAAACTTTATTTTTTTTTATTTTTTTTTAAATCAACTGGTGCCAGAAAGTTAAACAGATTTGTAGATTACTTCTATTAAAAAATCTTAATCCTTCCAGTACTTATTAGCTGCTGAATTCTACGGAGGAAATTCTTTTCTTTTTGGAACACAGAGCTCTCTGCTGACATCATGAGCACAGTGCTCTCTGCTGACATCTCTGCTGTCCATTTTAGGAACTGTCCAGAGCAGCATATGTTTGCTATGGAGATTTTCTCCTACTCTGGACAGTTCTTAAAATGGACAGAGATGTCAGCAGAGAGCACAGTGGTCATGATGGCAGCAGAGAGCTCTGTGTTCCAAAAAGGAAACCATTTCCTCTGTAGTATTCAGCAGCTAATATGTACTGGAAGGATTAAGATTTTTTTTTATAGAATAGAAGTAATTTACAAATCTGTTTAACTTTCTGGCACCAGTTGATTTAAAAAAAAATAAAATAAAAAGGTTTTCCACTGGAGTACCCCTTTACCCCTGTACTTTTTTTACATTTTTTTTTTTAGATATGATTTAAATTAACGACTAACAAATAAATACTCCAGTGGTGCCTGAAGAAACTACAAAAGTTTCACAAAAAGAAAACCGGCCTCATAAGTGCCAAGTGGCGTCCTACATACGGCCGAATAATTTTTTTAAGCACAGCTTTGACGTATCCCCTTAATAGACTGTTACCGCCAGCTCGCAGCGCTGATTTTAAATGAGGAATACCCAAGATGCTGTAACTAGCAAGCGTCATCACATTACAACTGTGCTCTATTGAAGCGGTGAGACTCGGAATCCTGTAGATAAAATAAAACATATGTGCATAATGCCATCTGTCCATCAGTGTCTGTGTGTACCTATATAATAGAGAAAAATGGCAGAACTTAAAGCTGGAGGCAGAATTCAACTTCTCGCTGTTCTGCAGACATAACAGCATATTGGAATCTTTAATGTTTACATGCCGTCGCCTTTTGCTGTGAAAGACAACATCATTTGCATGCTAACAACACATGCTGTTTCCATAATGGAACATATGCTGAAAATATTTGTTATGATCATACAAATGGCTGAGTGTTAAAGGAGATCGGCGCCTCTAATGCAGAAATTTCATTGCGCCTGGAGAGAGACATTTTTTTTATTGTATTTGTATATTTTGTGCTGTCTGTATTCTGCATGGTATATACCTGTGGTGTATGGGCTGATGTTTTGTCTTGTAGACCAGTGTTTTCCGACAGGGTGCCTCTAGCTCTTGCAAAACTACAACTCCCAGCATGCCCGGACAGCCTTTGGCTGTCCGGGCATGCTGGGAGTTGTAGTTTTGCAACAGCTGGGGGAATCCTGGTTGGGAAACACTGTCGTAGATTTTTGCTCTTTTATATGAGCGAGATAACTGGGATTGTCAGAAGTTTTTCCTAAATAGAATCATGCTAAAATGCTGTATATTCCAGAAAAATGATTATTCTTGGTAAAAAAAAAAAAGAAAAAAAAAAAAAGTATGACCTGTGTTATGCCTAGCACTTGATCTGAGGAAGTGCTGCCACTTTAGGCCTTGTACTAGGTATAACATATAATTATCATCATTTTATATTTGTATTATTATTGTTTATTATTCTTATTATTTGTATGTTTATTTATGTATTATTTGTTTATAATAATAAGATTAATAGTAATATTAATTAGATATGGGGATGGGATATGAGGAAGGGATATGAGGTCAAGATATGGGGACGGGATATGAGGTTGAAATATGGGGTGGGATATGGGGACAGAATATGAGGTCAGGATATGAGGTTGGGATATGAGGACTGGGTATGAGGTTGGCATATGAGGACAGAATATGAGGTCGGGATATGAGGTCGGGATATGAGGTCGGGATATGAGGTCGGGATATGAGGTTGGGATATGAGGACTGGATATGAGATTGGCATATGGGGATGGCATATGAGGACAGAATATGAGGTCGGGATATGAGGTCGGGATATGAGGTTGGGATATGAGGACTGGATATGAGATTGGCATATGGGGACGGCATATGGGGACAGAATATGAGGTCTGGATATGAGGTTGAGATATGGGGACGGGATATGAGGTCGGGATATGAGGTTGGGATATGAGGTTGGGATATGAGGACTGGATATGAGGTTGGCATATGGGGACGGGATATGGGGACAGAATATGAGGTCGGGATATGAGGTTGAGATATGGGGATGGGATATGAGGTCGGAATATGGGGTTGATATATGGGGACGGGATATGAGGACTGGATATGGGGATGAGATATGAGGACGGGATATAAAGTTGGGATATGAGGTCGGAATAAGGGGATGGGATATGAGGAGGGCATTTGTGGTCGGGAAATGAGGAGGGGATATGGGGTCAGGATTTAAGGATGGGATATGAGGACAAAAGCTTCCTCCTTTGTTGCTTTTCCTCCCCCACAAGGATAAGGTAGGAAAAACCGGACAACGCCGGGTACTCAGCTAGTAATAATAATAATAATCATCATAATTTTATATTATTATTATTTATTATTTTTATTATTATTATTATCATTATTATTTATATGTTTATGTATTATTTGTTTATAATAATAAGAGTAATAGTTATAATAATAATATTATTATTATGATTGTAATTACAATTATTTGTATTATTTGTTTATAATAACAAGAATAATAAAAGTAATGTTCATAAAATAATTGTTATTATTAAAATTACTAATGTTTTTTTTATTAATGATAATAATTATTATAATTTATAGATATTTATGTATATATTATACATTTATAATAGTAGTAATAATAATAGTATAATACTGCTTAATATTATTGTTATTATTATTATTATTAAAGGACATCTGCAGTGAAAAAAACGTAGTGTCTGATTGCAGGGATTCCGACCGCTGGGAGGCCCCGCGATCTCCCGAATGGGGTCCCCGGGATTGCCGCGCTGTGTGCCAGCTAATGCGCGTAGCGTTGAGCTCAATGAGCTCGACAGACACCCCCCCCCCCTCCATACAGCTCTATGGGAGAGGCGCGGAGGCACGAACGCTGCATCGCCGCCTCTCCCATAGAGATACATGGAGGGACCGTGTTTGCCACAATGTCCTGCTGCGGCCGACACGCCTCTTGCAGGGCAGAGCGGCGGCAATGCCGGGGCCCCGTGCAGCAGATCGCGCGCGGGGGGGGGGGGGTCCCCACTATCAGACACTTATCCCCTATTCTGTGGATTTTTTTTTGCTGCAGATTTCCTTTAATAATAATAAGAATATATTTCAAAAACATTATCAATATATTTCCCTTGGTTCCATAGCGCTGTACATAACAAGGGGTTAAAGAACATATTGTTACATAAAATCAAATGCAATAGACATAAACAAACCCTGACATACATAAACATCAAAATATCATGCTGGGTGTATGGAGTGGGCTCTGGGAATAAGTATTACATTGCAGCCATGGGTCTAGTGTAGCCCCTCATGGCTGCAGACAGTACTTCTATTACACCGTGTGAGAGGGGAGATGTAATACAATTGCTGTCACAGCACAATATACTGCAATACAGAAGTATTGCAGAGTATTGAACTAGTGCATGCACTCCCTAGGAATGAAGAATGAGACATTAAAATAAAGTACTGTAAATGCAAAAGTTTATCCATAAAATTTAAAAAAAAGTTAAAAAAATACATAACATTTTTTTAATGGGCACTGTCATTTAATTTGTTTTTTAAATGTCGGAGAAACAGCAGGTGACAGGTTCCCTTTACTCGCTGTGTTGGGAATCTGACTGATAAATTTAAAGGGGTATTCCGGGCAAAAAACATTTCATCCCCTATCCAAAGGATAGGGGATAAGATGTCTGATCGTGGAAGGCCCGCTGCTGAGACCCCCCGCGATCTCCCTTCAGCACCCGCATTCTATGCGGGTGCTGAATCTCCAGTTTCGGAAACCTCCGGGTTTCCGGGACTGGAAACGTGACGTCACGCCACGCCCCCTCCATTCATGTCTATAGGAGGGGGCGTGACGGACGTCATGCCCCCTCCCATAGACATGAATGGAGGGGGCGTGACGTAACGTCCCCAGTCCCGTAAATCTGGAGGTTTCTGAAACGGGAGATTCAGCACCCGCATAGAATGCGGGTGCTGAAGGGAGATCGCGGGGGGTCTCACAAGCGGGCATTCCGCGATCAGACATCTTATCCCCTATCCCGGAATACCCCTTTAAATGTTGAATTGGAGGCAGAACCACAACAAAATCAACTACGGATAAGGCCATAAGCATTACATATGTGTGCCAGAGTGCAGATATGGGGGTTGGTTCTTGTTGTAGCATTAAAAGGGTTTTCTAGGACTAGTATACTATTGGCCCATCTTTAGAATAGGCCATCAATACAAGATCTATATCATATTGCCACTAATTTGGCCCAGGCAGGACACCACAGTGGCCAGTGATTGGCTACACTGCACTGTGACCCATCAGCACCAGGGGGAGGATCACAGGGGATTAGAACAGTGATAACTGAGGGACCTGGGGATCATGAGAGGTAAGTAATTTTTTTTTTTTCTTCATTCGGGCAGTCTGGGCATGTTTAAAAGAAAAAGAAATCCCTCTGCCGGATAACCCCTTTAACTTATACAAAAATCTGTTAGCCTGTCAGAAGAATCTTATTATGTACAGTTTTACACAAATTATTTGAACGGCGTGTACTGTAAAATCACTTCGGCACCAATAGAAGCATCATTATCTATATTGTTTATTATTTTTGTTTTGTTTACCCCAAGCTAATTCCACTAATATGTACCTGACATTACATAGATTTGATAGATATTAATTTGTAAAATTTTTCTGTATTTAGAGCGTAAACCAATTATTACTCCAGGTTATTAACAATAAGGAAACATTATTAAAGCCAGCCTATTTTTATTTTATTTTTTATTAATTGTAAGTCCCACATTGAATCATCTCTTTCGGTAATGCTGTGTGTGTAACATTTCTCCCTCTATGGAAACAGGAGGGGGAATGTATTTTTTTTAATTACTTTCACATAGTTTATATAATTGGGTCAGGCTGACCTTAGACTATTATCCTTTGGATTATTAAATTACTAGAAAGGCTTATAAAGCAGCAGATCATTGGACCCTTATTAAAATGCTATTAAAGTCTAATTAGATCTATATTTGCATTAAGAAATGAATCCTTAGGATCCATATTGCTAACACATGTTCGGCATAAATGTTCCGAAAGTTTTAAGCCATGGGCTGTGTTCTCTGTGAAAGCCATTGTAAGTGCTGTAATTGTATCATAAAACAAAACTTTATAAATAGTTGACATGATTTGGATACCATCAAAGAACTAGGGATCTAGCTGATACTACTGATACCGATAATCTGTGGAGGTTAGGGCCGATAGCCAATAACTTATACCGATATACCGGTATAAGTTATCGGCTATTTCTCCCCCCCGACATAGCTGCAGATCATTGATTAAAAGCGGGTGCTTTAAATCAATGAACTGCAGCGACTTTTGCGGTGCCAGAGACCGGCGCCGCCACCCGCTTCTCTCCCCCTGCCTGTCCGGGGGTCCTCCTGAGTCCTATCACAGCCACTGCGACCGCCACCGCCGCACTGCACTGCTGCCCCCACTGCACCGCCCCGGCCCTATTGCCTCCCCCATCCCCGGTTTTATAATTACCTCTTCCCGGGGCCCGGGGTCCACGCTACATCTGGCTCCGGTGGTGTCCTCCTGAGCTGTCACTGTGCGCACCGACGGTGACGTCGCGTTGAGGACGCCACTCGTCATTGCGCAGCGCACAGCGTAAAACAGGACGCAGCAGGAGCCAGAAGTAGCGTGGACCCCGGGCCCCGGGAACAGGTAATTATAAAACCGGGGATGGGGGAGGCAATGGGTCGGGGTGGGGCGTGCGGCGTGGTGCGGTGGGTTGTGTGGTGCAGTGCAGTGGGGGGCGGGGCATTATAGGATTATCTGCAAGGTAATTGCCGATAGCGATAACGCCCAAAATTGTGAATATCTGCCGATAATATCGCTCAAACCGATAATCGGTCGATCCCTACAAAGAACCATACAATGTCCACCTTTTACCACAATGTCACTGTTTTGTTGATTTGTTTTCTTTTAGTTGATTTAGTTAAAAATTCCAATTATACATGATACAGTATCGTGACATGCTAGCCGAACCCTCAACAGACTGCAGTGTACATCACAAACACTGGGATGCCACACACACACCTATAGCATATACATCTCCTGACAGAGTATCGCAAAACCTTCTTAGCTAAGCTTCACATTTTGGGTTATGTGAAAACGTATGGAAGAACACATTTGTATCTTTGTGGTTGGATAGAGCTCAGAATGGATTCAGCCGATAGACTCAATTACCAGTTAAGGCAGGACATCATTGGGGCTGGTGATTGACCAGCACGTCAACCACCAGCTCTCGCTTAACGAGGCCTCATTCTGGAGATCAAGGGGGTCCCATCAGTTGGACCCCTGTGATCAGACACTTATGCCATATCCACAGTATAGGGGCTAAGTTTTTTTCAAACTGAAGTTTGCCTTTAAATTTGGTTTGTGTTGATTATTGGAACTCAGTAAGTCATAGCTCAAACCACTATAAAGAAATGGAATAGCCTTATTGTTATTTCCACTATAACTATGGAGCAACATGTTGGCCTGGGTGCACCTCTAGAGCTGGTGCAGTTTTTGTGGCACCTTATCTGACCTCTAACAGTTGGGCATCAGGTCCTAATGGAGTGATATTCATTTGAGAGTGAGAATTTTAACCAGGTATTATTAAAGGGGTACTCCGCGTCATGCCCCGCCCCCTCAATGCAAGTCTATGGGAGGGGGCGTGGCAGCCGTCACGCTCCCTCCCATAGACTTGCATCGAGGGGGCGGGGCTATGACGTCATGAGCTCCCTGCGCCAGCTCCAGCATTCAGAACAGTTTGTTCCAAACGCTGAGCAGCGGTGTACCCCTTTAATGTCTAGTCTTCCTAGCTCAATGGATGAGACTTTTTTGTTGTTATGTTTAAAAAAAAAATCTTATAAGATGCATATACTTCTTCAATACTCATATTAAAATAAAATAAAAATATTTGAGACATTGGTGTATCGGTTTCCTTTATTGTGAAGCCACACCAGTCAGGAAAAGCTATCGTAAAATTTAGAAAAGTGTTTTTTTAACGTCCAGGAGGTATCTTAGCTACCACTAGAAAAGGCCATTTTTCTGGATGCAGTGAAGGCTCAACACCATTCAGCTTGTTGCCCAACAGTAGACTTGGATGCACTCTTTCTCCCCTCTTGTGTTTGCAATAACGTATGAGCCTCTAGTGATTGATTCATTGGAGGGTAGTAAAAGGAGCATTTCCTATAGGAATGAAGGAGATTTATCACATCATGTCTAGAGGAACAATGCTACAGTTGCCCATAGCAACCAGATTGCTTCTTTCATTTCTAAAAATGAAAGTTTGTATTTGATTGGTTGCTTTCACTTTCTTGTCCCTGCAGCTATTGCCTGCGTGTCTGGGCTGGGACAAAATATGGGAAGTATGGGCGGGACAGGCAGGGCTCTGAGGTTCTGTGACACGCCCCAGGCTCACACAGCAGGATGATTGGCAAGACAGGAGCCTGCACCGAGCCATGCTTGTCCTGCCCACCCTTTCTGACCAATGGCTGTCTGGGCATACTAGAAGTTGTAGTTTTGCAACAGCTGGAGACACACTACTTGGGAAACACTAGTCTAAGGCTAGGTTCACACTACGGAATTTCCGCCTGCAATTCTGCTGTGAAATTGCAGGCAGAAATTCCACTTGCTGAAATGTACTGTATAGTGAATGGGTTTCCGTTCACAAATTCACATTTCGGAATTTGTGAAGCGGAATTTGTGAACGGAAAATCCGCTTGTAAATTTCCGCCTGAAGAATAACGTTGCTCATTCTTCAGGCGGAAATACTCGTGGAACACATTGCAGTCTGTTGGAGACTACAGTGTCCGCACGGTCCTAGCTGTCCGCACTCGGAATCTCCGGGCGGAAACTTTCTGCCCAGAGATTCCGCAGTGTGAACCTAGCCTAAGTGTCTTTTGATCGTTGCTCTAACTAAGACCCCCTATTACATAGATATAATGGGCTTTATGATGACTCTAAGGCTACATTCACACGGCAGTATTTCCACATAGATGTCCGCATGGAAATCCTCATGGATAGTCTGCATGTTTTTATAGCCTATTGTCTTCAATAGGATTCCGCAGTCCCACTCACATTGCAGATTTTTTACTGCTGACTTTCCTCAGCTAAAATTCTGCATTCTGCATAAATATGTCATGTTTTATACTTTTGCGGAATTCAGCTGTGGAAGCCTATTGAAGTCTATGGGGCTTTTTTTCCTCTGCAAGAATGTGTAATTCGTGTGGAAGTCTCGCAAAATGTACATTTTTTTCAATGAATGAAAGCACTTTTTAAAAGCGCGCCGTGTATTCGTGCAGAATTCATCTGGAATTCTGGCCAAATTAATGCGGGTACGGGAATCCGCATCTTTGCAGAAATTCTGTCGTCTGAATGTAGCCTAAGACCCCATCTCCCCATTTATTCAGAATTATGCATATAATATATATATATATATATATATATATATATATATATATATATAATTTTAATATATTAATTTTGTTACATCGATATAAGGGACTTTATGGTAATGTATCAAGCACAGAATTGTTGGGTGCCTAGCAGGATTGCCAGTTATACTTGGCTTGACATGTTGGGTATTAAATATTACATTTGCCAATTTACTATTCGGAAGAGTATTTTTCCATTTTAGAGAACATTTTGAAACTTGTGAAAAGTGTCATAAAAAAAAAGTAAATTATAAAAAATGTTGTGAATGCCAGGATGTCGAGAACACTGTCAGTGAACTTATTTAGGAAGAGAACATAACATATAATATACTGATTACATTCAGATTTCACGGGGCTGTTTAGATGGAGAAAATACATGAGGGTGGGAAAAATAAATAAATAAAAATCAAACAATAATACACTAAAAAATAATTACACCAAGTTCAGGACCAAGCCTAAAAAATCGTAATGATCCTGTATTGCAATAAGGGGATAATTCCACTTTAATTAAACACAGTAACACATATTGAGCCTTCTTTTTCGTTTTTTTTTTTCCTGGAAAGCCTATCAGCTTATCGCCCCTAAGAGTAAACCGCGCACTTTTGCATTATAGCAAGCGATTAAGCAACGTATATTAACTTGTATAACCACAATGCACTATATTAACCGTCTTTTCACCCATGTTTGAACTAACACTACTTTGTAAATAGAAACGCACCATGTCAGAAGTATGCAGCTTTCCACCGAATATATGGCTTTTATTACGTTTTCTGACTTCCCCCAGGCACCACAGGGTTATATTTATTTTATTTATTTATTTATTTTTTGTTTCCCTTTTTTTAATATGACTTATAGCACCATAGAATGATTTTGTAAGTTCCATATGTTAAATATTGTCGTCCTTTATGTGCAGCGTCTGTTCTGTGTTTCCAATCCCTTTGCTGATTAATGCATTGCACTGCAGAGCCATACAGCAGCGAAGGGCTTATTATTTGAACATTATTTGTTGTGTCCTCCCCAGATGTGACTGGGATAACCCTATTAATTCATGCACTGTTTCCACGCGCCTCCGTCTCCATCTGTACATTTTCTTCCCAAATACTTAGGAGGATTTTTTATGGTGCAATATAGTGAGATTATTTAGATGCCTGTAATATATGTTGCCTCTTTAGCGAGCAGTTATCACATTCAAATTGCATTTAAATGACCCTGTTATTTAGTGTTGATATGCAAGTATAGAGTTTTTTCATTTATTAGGAAACAAAATAATATACATATATATTTCAGGGGAATTACTTTGCTTAAAGCTTAAAAGAACGGATAAAATAATTTTGAAAATTTTACACTAATGATAAATATTTTTATAATTTGTTTTGAATTTGATATGTTTGTTTTTGTTTCATTGTTCTTACTGAGTGTGTATGTTTATTTTTATTTATTTTGTATTCCTTGTTTTATTTTTGTGCCTTCATTATAGTCCAGTACCTGTTAAGTGCCATTATGTAGAATTTTTTTTTTTCTCCTGCATTTGTACACACTCATCCCCCAATAGAAAGCAACATTAAAGGAGGGTGATGCTTTGACATTCACAAATACAGAGGATATGAGTTATTTATGCTCGGATGTTGCAGCAAAGTCCTTATCTGCATGTGGCACTAAACAAGGATTTGTTGTGGGATTTGAGAAGGTTGTCTTGCGCTTCAGTGTTAAGCACCCAAAACTCTAGGGGACTGGCACTAATTTCCTCTCTCTCATAAAATAAAATAGTATTCATAACAACTGAAGTGGCTTGACATAAGTAATGATGGCATATGCAGGCGAAGATTACCACCCCAACAGTATAATCAAGGTGCTCGCTACTAATGCAAGTTAAATTGAGACAATAACACAGAAACTTGCATCGTGGGATTAGGAGTGTACTTGAAATGCTGACATCGGCACATCCTGACAGAGAGCCTGTCTTGCTTTCAATTTCTAGTCCTACTTAATGACCTCAAAATTTGTATGTCATTAACACCGTGTACTAAAGTGGGAGCGAACAAGGTTTGGGAGGGAGAAGATTCCCCTGTCTGAGTTGACTTTTGTCTGTTCTGGTAATTGGTGGCTTTTTCTTGCCATATTAGAGAACGGCACATGAAGTAGAGAAGCCCCAGAGGTCTATATAAACATGCTGCTAGTATGGAAAGCCTCAATCTCCCAAGCGTTAGACAATAATTTACATACCTTGAATGAAAAGTGATTTATGCCTGGAAAAAAACATTATTGCCGGAGCAAATTTAAATGCTCCTTGTATGGAAATCTGAAATGAAGCCATATTAAAATCTGATGCTTGGATCAATATTGTTTAACCCACATAATTAAGGTGGCTTTATTTATTTTGCGCCTCCCAAAAAAAAAAAAAAAAGCCTGACTAATTACATATGATCTTTGATACTCTACGAGGCAATAATGGCATCAATCTGAGGTGAAATTGAGAATTAATAAAGACACTTGCACTATATTAAATGAGTGACGTTCGGTGTTATGAAGGCCTTTGTCTTCTATTTCATGTTAGAAGCTCAACCAGAACAGTATTTTCTTGTATGAGGATGTTAAAAGCTGCTACATATTATTATGCTGTGGAACACTGAAAAGGGCAAACAATAGAAAGTTCTATTTTATACACAGTATGGACGCTGTTCTTGGTGTTGTGGGAGATTAGGTCTGTAGAGCGAGGCAAATAACGGTAAACAGCAGTCCGAATCAGTGACACACGAAGTAAGAAGCTTCTCCTGTTTTATTTTTCAGCATAACAAATATAAGGCCTTTACATTAAAACATAAAATACTAATGAAATCTTGCTTGTGTAAGCCCTAACTCACATAATTCTTCCCCATAAATGCAGGTGGCTTTCTACCACCCACCCAACAAAACAGTAAACTGTGCCACTCACACAAATCAAATGTCCCCTTTAAGGTTTCAGACCACAGGAATCGAACTACAATCAGAGATTCAGGTTCCTTCCAGCCTCAGCCTGGAGACAGAGTTACACTTTGTTTTAAATTCCAATATCCAGCTGTCTTCAGCACCTGTGCTGATTTTCGGCCACACTAAAAACCTAGACTGGCCAGGAAAGGAATAGAAAGTCCTGACTACCAACCTGCCTTTAACCCCTTAAGGACTCAGACCATTTTGGCCTTAAGGACTAAGCACATTTTATTTTTGCGTTTTCGTTTTTTCCTCCTCGCCTTCTAAAAATGATAACTCTTTTATATTTTCATCCACAGATGAGTATGAGGGCTTGTTTTTTGCGCAACCAGTTTCCTTTGTAATGACATCACTCATTTTACCATAAAATGTATGGCACAACCCAAAAAAAATACTATTTTGGGGGAAATTTAAAAGAAAACCGCAATTTAGCAAATTTTGGAAGGTTTTGTTTTCACACTGTAAAATCTATGGTAAAAATGACATGGTTCTTTATTCTGTGAGTTAATACGTTTAAAGTGATACCCATGAGTACATACTTTTCTATTATTAAACCACTTAAAAAAAATCACAAACTTTTTAACCAAATTATTAAATTTAAAATCCCTCTATTTTGCTGACCTATAACTTGTTCATTTTTCCCTATAAGCGGCGGTATGAGGGCTCCTTTTTTGCGCTGTGACCTGTACTTTTTATTGATACCACATTTGTATATATAAAATCTTTAATACATATTTCATCAATTTTATTTGGAATAAAATTTTACAAAAAAGCAGCAATTATGGATTTTTTTTTTTACGTTCACACCGTTCACCTTACGGGATCCTTAACATAACATTTTAATAGTTCGGATATGTTTAAAAAAAATGTTTACACTTTTTGGGGGTAAAATGGGAAAAAAAGACAATTTACATTTTTATTGGGAGAGGGGATTTTTCATTTTTTTTTCTTCTTTTTTTTAAAAGGGGTTATCAAGGAAAAAACTTTTTTTTAATATATCAACTGGCTCCAGAAAGTTAAACATATTTGTAAATCTCTTCTTTAAAAAAAATTGTAATCCTTTCAGTACTTATGAGCTGCTAAAGTTGAGTTGTTCTTTTCTGTCTAAGTGCTCTCTGATGACACCTGTCTCGGGAACTGTCCAGAGTAGAAGCAAATCCCCATAGAAAACCTCTTCTACTCTGTGCAGTTCCTGAGACAAGCAGAGATGTCAGCAGAGAGCCCGGTTGCCAGACAGAAAAGAACAACTCAACTTCAGCAGCTGATAAATATTGTAAGGATTAAGATTTTTTAATAGAAGTAATTTACATTTCCGTTTAGCTTTCTGGAGCCAGTTGAGATTTATATATATATATATATATATATATATATATATATATATATATATATAAAAGTTTTTTTCCTGGAATACCCCTTTAACACTTTTATTTTTTTACTTTTATTTTTACACTTTAATAGTCCCCAAAGGTGACTATTTATAGCAATCACTTGATTGCTAATACTGTTCAGTGCTATGCATAGGGCATAGCACTGATCAGTGTTATCGGTCATCTGCTCTGTTCTGCTTGATCTCAGACCAGAGCAGAAGACCCCTGGAGACGGCCGGAGGCAGGTAAGGGGACCTCCGGCCGCCATTCTAGATGATTGGATCCCCGCGGCAGCGCTGCGGGCAATCCGATAATTAATTTTAGTAAAAACGCTGCCGCAGATGCCATGATCTGAATTGATCACGGCATCTGAGGGGTTAATGGCACACATCAGCGCGATCGCTGATGTGCTCCGTTACCGGCAGATCCCTGGCCGGGACCTGCCGCACATGACCGGAGCATTGGTCCGATGCTTGTGGTCATGTACAGGACTTAAATGTACGTCCTGGTGCGTTAAGTACCACCGCACCAGAATGTACATTTACATCCTGCGTCTTTAACCCCTTAAGGACCGTGACTTTTTCCGTTTTTTCATTTTCAATTTTTTCCTCCTTAACTTTAAAAAATCATAACTCTTTAAAATTTTCACCTAAAATTCTATATGATGACTTATTTTTTGCGTCACTAATTCTACTTTGTAATGACATTAGTCATTTTAGCCAAAAATCTACGGTGAAATGGGAAAAAAAATCAATGTGCGACTAAATTTATGAAAAAACACTATTTTGTACGTTTTGGGGGCTTCTGTTTTTACACAGTACATTTTTCGGCAAAAATGACACCTTATCTTTATTCTGTGGGTCCATATGGTTAAAATGATACCCTACGTGTATAGGTTTGATTTTGTGTCACTTCAGAAAAAAATCATGAATACATGCAGGAAAATTTATACGTTTAAAATGGTCATCTTCTGACCCCTATAACTTTTTTATTTTTCTGTGTTCAGGGTGCTATGAGGGCTCATTTTTTGCGCCGTGATACCATTTTTGTTCTGATCAGACTTTTTGATCACTTTTTATTCACTTTTTTGTGGTATAAAAAGTTATCAAAAATGCTATATTTTGGACTTTGGAATTTTTTTTGCGCATACGCCATTGAACGTGCGGTTTAAAAAGCGGTCTATTTTTATAATTCGGACATTTCCGCACGCGGTGATACCACATATGTGTATTTTTATTTTTATTTACACTGTTTTATTTTGTTACTAGGAAATGCCGGGTGTTTCAAACTTTTAATTTATAAGGGAATACCTGAAAGGGTTAACTTTTTTTTTTTGCAAGCTGATAGGTCCCATAGAGACCTATCAGCTTGCAATTTGCAATGGCTGATTTCATTCACAGACTGCTGCCTTGCCGTTGCATGGCAACAATCAGTGAAATCGGTGATTTATTGCTCAAGCCTGGATCTCAGGCTTGAAGCATTCAATCAGCGATCGGACTTCAGGAAGGAAGGTAAGAGACCTTCCTCCTGTAATACAGCTGTTCGGGATGCCGCGATTATACCGCAGCGATCCCGAACTGCTCCCTGAGCTAGCCGGGCACTTTCACTTTCGTTTTTAGCCGCACAGCTAAAGAGTTAATAGCGCGCGGCACCGCGCGCTATTAGTGGCGGGTCCTGGCTTAACTATGATGCCGGGCCCGCCGCGATATGATGCGGGATTACCGTGTAACCCCGCATTATATCGCAGGACCGGGGCACATGACGTAGCGGTACGTCATGTGTCCTTAAGGAGTTAAGAGGTTAAAGCACAACTGTCACCATTTTTGTACCCTCCAGACCTAAGCCATCTTAGTATTGTTGACCACCGCACCAGGATGCACATTTATGTCCTGCGTCGTTAAGAGGTTAAAGCGCAACTGTCACCATTTTTGTATCCTCCAGACCTAAGCCATCTTAGTATTGTTGATAATAATTGCAATGCAGCCATACCTTCCATAAAATTCCTTTAATGGGGGGGGGGGGGAGTTTGTTATGCCCTGACACCTCCATGCCTATCTCCTATATGAGTGTGCTGCAACACTCAGGTCCTCAGCACGCAGGCATCAATTCTCAGAGTAAGCCAGAGCCGTGCTGGGTGTTATTCCCGTCACTAGAGGCTAGAGAGCTCTCCCGCCCCGGCCTCTAGCACACAAAAGCACAGAGGTGTGGCAGCAAGCGCTTGTTCTATGGATTAACTCCTGCAAGCATGTTAAGCAAATCGGGGGCGTATGTGGTGAGGACCTAGTGGTCAATCACACATAGGTCCACGCGGGGATAGGCATGGCGGTGGCGGAACATTGCTAACCCCAAGCCACACCTATCCAACTGTTGCTGATCGTACAAGAAAAGGATAGAAATGCCCAGCCAAAGGTATGGCTGCATTAAGTCTGGGGGTACAAAAACGGGATCATTAGCTCTTTAATTCCATAAAAACTCATGTGTGAAAACAGACTGTACCAAAGCTTTCTAAGTAGCTATAATCTACTTGGATTTTCACACTATCCTGGATTTCCTGGATCTTACTAAGCTACCCATGGATGAGATATACACTTTCTTAACATGGTAGTTGCATAAGACAGGTGACTTGGGGAAATATAGGGAACCCTGACCGCCATTTCTGTCACTGTCTCACAGTATGTGTGTCATATGAGGCGTGCCCTGAATATATAAGCATCACGTCCATAGACTTTAAAGAGTACCTCTCATCAAAATTTTTTTTATTTTTTTTATTATAGTTTATAGCTTAATATATATATATATATATATATATATATATATATATATACAAGGGTTGGTGTGAGACAGCACCGGGGACCAACCTTCGTGCATGTGAAACACCCAGGCAGCCAGCCTGGTGTTAATGTGTGCAAAGTCCAGGAATCACAGCACCAATAGGTCTAGGATCTTCATAAGCTGGTTTCTTTATTCACCCCAAAAATACAACGTTTCGGCAACAATAGCCTTTATCAAGCATTGCCGAAACGTTGTATTTTTGGGGTGAATAAAGAAACCAGCTTATGAAGATCCTAGACCTATTGGTGCTGTGATTCCTGGACTTTGCATATACATATATATATATATATATATATATATATATATATATATATATAGATGAACTTTGTCATTGGATTGTATAAAAAAATGTTTACTTTCATGTCTATTTTCGTTTTGAAACTTTGGCCACTAGGAGGTCTCCGTAGGAGCCCCTAGCCGCAAGCTTATTCAGTGATTTAGGACTCACGCCGGCTTGGCTGTTGAGTCCGAAATCATACTCAGAGCAGCTCCCTGCCTGTCAATCAGACAGGTGGGAGCGAGCGCTGTATCACTGCAGGGCACGGTAGCTCTGTCTTACGACGTTCCCCCTCTCTGTATGGCACGTGTATAGCCAAACAGAGAGGAGGCTCAGAGGCTTCCATTCCTGCCCTGTACTCAGCCTGTATGCGCGCTCCCGAGAGGGAGTGCTGCAAACAAGATAAAGGACGGAAGTCGGCCCTTGCCGGCATCAGATGACATCGTGCCTCCTGGGCCTAGCCCACTTGCTCCCCTCACACACAGCTCCAAACTGAGCTACTGAAAATAGAGGAAAAAAGGTATTTACAGGGGGGTTTAACTAGAAATAATCACAGTGATAGAGATAGAGTCATTTAGAGATGGGGAGGGGGATTAGGGAAAGTTTAGTTGATGATAGGTACTCTTTAGAAGGGAACCTGTCACCATGAAAATAAAATGGTCTTATTCAATGGTTTACAGCCTTTCCTGTTTAACTGTGCATATAGAGATAGCTGTTAGTCAATGAGTAGGCCCACCCAATGGACTACTCAGCCCAGAATGGAAAGCAAATGTAATCAATAAGTTGCATGTTTGTGATAAAGTTGTTCTCCCTTTATCTGGTAGGCAGGGCAGTGGCTCAGTGGTAAGCATTGTTGGCTTGCAAGGCTCTGGCCTGGTCAGGATGCTGGCTTTAAATCTACCAATACAACATCTGCATGGGGTTTGTGTGTTGTCCACATGCTTGTGTGAGTTTCCTCCTATATTCCTGTGGAGTGTATGACATAGGGCTACGAGCCATACATCCAGCTACAGGTGTTCCATTGACATCAAGCCACCACTTTCAAAGTCTATCATTGTACAATGCAAGATAGCATTGTAGGCTGATTAAATTTAATTAAAATCTAGACAAAATCATTGTTAGAGATTGGTTCAGGGACCATGTGGGCATCGTTATGAAGAGGCGCATCAAATCGGTCCTACTCTCAGGAATATGATTTAGCATAATGAATGGTAACCGGACCTCTCCAGCCTTCATTGCAGGTACATTCAGCTCAATGTTACATTGATTTGGTTATGGAACCAGTGGTACGGCCATTTCTCCGAAATGTCCCAAGAACTGTTTTTCAGCACAACACCGCCAGACTTGTCTCCGTTCAGCACATCTGGGACATCATTGGTGGCCAATTTCAAAGGGAGCTGCCAGCCATGGATCTTGATGATTTGCATGCCCAAGAGCATTCAGAATGGCAGAACATCCGTAAATAACTTAATTGATAGCATGCCAAGGCATGTAAGTGCGTGTATTTCTTCGCTTGGTTCTCATTTTTGATATTGAATAAATCGAGATGTTTTGAATATTTAGTTTTGATTATTTATTTGCATCTTACTAATATGTCTATCGATCCCGAGATTTCCATGATTCCATTACTTTTTTTCTTGTTTTTGTCGCACTGTCCCCAGTGTACACAGCCTACTGTACGGATAACAAATATTATTTTAAAGGTAATTAAAAAAAATTTAATGTGTTGTTATTTTGGTAAATTGAGTTTGAGAGCTTCATTGTAAAATTTACACTCGTTTTACCACAACCGGCCACTGCACGTAAAGGTTATGATTTTAGATTAATAGATTCATGACACCCTTAGAGAGGATATAACCTGTAGTTCAAGTACACTTCTTCAAATAAATGGAGGTCCAGTGCTAAGGAACAATAGCATTTTATGTGTACATTTTATTTATGGGAGTCTCAGGCTAGCACGGCCATAAATAAAAATAAGGTGTAAAATGCCAGTCTTCTTGAAGATATATACATTGCCGGGCAGCTTCCTAATTTGTCCAACTTTGGGATCTTTTCATTACATGAAAGTTTTTTTTCCTACTAATAATGGCACATTATGATCTTCTGGAATGCATTTTATGCCAAATTTTTCCTGCTCAAATTCTTATTTTCATACCAAACATGTCATACTTACTTTACTTACATTTGACATTTTTGATATACATACAAATGAGTAATAAAGCCATGTAATTCTCAAGCTGTAAGATAATAGTTGGACTTTTTTTCCCTAGCACTCCTAAGTAGAGATGAGTACATTCACTGGGCTTTTTTTGCTAACCTCTGGATGGCTGCGGACAATCGGTGGCCAGAGAGTTCCACACCTGGCCTAGTGACTATTACCTTAGAAGCAATGCATATAACAGATGCCTTACTGCTCAATGAGCAGAAGCAGGAACTCTTGCCTTTAACAGGAGTCCCTTCTCTGTATGTAATTTTCATAGTGTTCAGCTCATCAAATGTTATTTGAGTGTAAGACATAAATATACTGTACCGTTGACAAGAGTATGCAATTCTCCCATAATTAATAAAAATAAATAAATAAATGTTTATTCTGGCAAATCTTACATTTTGGGAGAAGTAGGGCACAATCGATTTAAAGGGGTACTCCACCCCTAGACATCTTATCCCCTATGCGAAGGATAGGGGATAATATGTCTAATCGCGGGAGTCCCGCCGCTGAGGACCCCCACATTCTACCATGCGGCACCCACCTGTAACGGCTTCCGGTACCGCTGGAGGCCCTCAGGCTAATACCATCCCGACCACGGGGATGTAGGATCGTGATGTGACACCCCGTGTGACGTCACACCCCGCCCCCTCAATGCAAGGTGTGACAGCTATCACGCCCCCTCCCATAGACTTGCATTGAGGGGATGGGTGTGACGTCACACGGGGGCGGAGTCATGACATCATAATCTTACGTCCCCATGGTCAGGATGGTATTAGCTTGAGGGCCTCCAGTGATTCTGGAAGCCGTTACAGGTGGGTGCCGCATGGTAGAATGCGGGGGTCCCCAGCACGGGACCCCTGCGCTCAGACATCTTATCCCCTATCCTTTGATTGGGGATAAGATGTCTAGGGGCAGAGTACCCCTTTAACACATTAATGGGGTATTCCGGCTTTAGACGTGGAGACTTGACGTATCGCCACACCCCTTGTAATGTGATATCACGCCCCCTCCATGAATGGAGGGGACGTGACATCACAAGGGGGGCGTGGCGTTATGTCACCTCTCCAGTCTTGAAAACTTCCGGTTTCCGAGCCTGGAGACGCAGCTCTGCACAGGGTGCTGCAGGGAGATAACGGGGGGTCCCAGCAGCGGGCCCCCCTTGATCAGACATCTTATCCATTATCCTTTGGATAGGGGATAAAATGTCTAAAGCCAGAATACCCCTTTAACACAACTGGCAAAACACTCAGAAGTCTTCATATACATAAAAAGCACTGGGGGTCCACACATTAACATAAACAATATACATTTATGAAAGAGTCACAAAATCATGTTGTTGTGAAAAGCTGATAATCTCACACCCTTCATTTCATAAAACATTGACTTTAGAGATTTAAATTGGTGCTCCAGGGAAAGTTGTTTTCTCACTGAATAAGCCCTGGCTACCGCAATAAAATAATACACTTTGACTTTCCTCCGCTCCTCAGGTGCTGCTGGTATCGCTCTCTCATCCTCTGGTGCGGGCTTTTTACGGCTTCTATGGTGAGGTGATTTGCTGAACTGCAGTGTTACGTGTCGACCGCCAGAAGCAGAAGAAAGAACACATAGAAGTATAGAAGAGCGATACCAGTGGCATCGGGGGTTCGGCGGGAGGTAAGTCAAAGTTTATTTTTAAAATTTTCGGCATCCCAGGCTTATTCAGAGGAAAAAAAATGCCAGTTAACTCCTTTAGGAAAGAACATATCTGTAATACAGCATCTCACCCGGGGAATATATGGCCAGTGGTATCTTTCCCTGGTAACAACATCTGGCCCAGCTTTGATATTTAAAGTATTTTATTAAAACATCCCTTTTAAGTTACCCCTCCCCCATCGCAATAGATTGACATTTTACTATCCTATCCTTGCAAAAAATAAACTAACTTAGTTCTCACATTGTAGTATTTCTGCCTTTTAAAAGTTTGACATTTCCTCCCAACTTAGTTTAATCAATAATAATACCATGCTGAACAACAGGAAAGTCATTAAAAGGAGCGATACATCATTAATTAAAGACGGAGAAATTGGTCTCCGAGCTGAGTCAGGAATATAATTAGGATCCCAGATGAGGAATAAGAACACCTTTGCTAGGTAGACAGATAATGTAACCAAATATGATATCATCTTCCTTATTATCTGTATCAAATTCCCTTTATTTTGTTTGATATAATTATTCTTCCTGGGCTTGTTGTAGACACTTGTGGTGTTCTCGGAAAACTTGGGGATCTAGACGTCGAAATTCAAGTTTACACTTCTTTTTTTTCCCCATGTTTTTTTCTTCAAAAAATTAAAACATGTCTAATTTTTCTATGTTGTGTTTTACATAGCCATTTCCTTTCTCATTGTTACTCTCCTGAATCCAGTAACAAAACATGAAGTGTTGTAAAACATAGCCGTGTTCATGAATTGTCTGGTATGTCATAGTCATGTTAGCATTTTTGCCCTTTTAAAGTGGTTGAAGGCTGAGTAGAAGGTTGAGACCCTGAAGTGAACACTCTCTTTTTTTTTCAGACAGGGCAATTTCCTGGTATTGTTCATTAATTTCTGCCTTTGAAATGCCATGTCAACCCTCTGTAGGAACGCGCAACACCAGTGTCCCTTGGACAGCTTCTCACCATGGTCCAGTGCAAGATGAAATTACAGGTGCAGAGAAATGCAGAATTAGAAGTATATCTGATGTTGCAGTCTATGGAAGCCTTTGATTCTGTTGATGACAGGACAATTCCAATTTTGACAGTTTAATTTACTGTTTCCAGTGGACAAGAGCAAAAGGAGAATACAGGGTTAGGCACCTGCCCCCGTATAGTGTGTCTCGCATGCTGGGTTGCAAAATCATGACTCCCTCAGCCTGTCGTGCTCAAATGAGACAGTTTTCAGCTGGGAAAATGGAATATATCAGTACATGTATTATTGCCTGACCTCATAAAACAAAGGGGGGAAATAGCAGATTCTGACAGCCATTATGAATGCCATAGCAGCATCTAAACGACTCGGAGCCTGGCTGCGGTACAGGTCCATAATGGAAAACATAGGCAAGGCAAGTTGACTCGCTGTATGGAGCAAAAATGACTTGTCAGAAATTTGTTCTTAGATGTTAAAAAGGTTGTTGAATTTCGCATGTACACAGAAGAATGTTTAGCCTGAAGCAGAATCTCAAAATAGCCTGTAAACCGAGGTGGTCTACGACATTACTCCTGAATGGGAAGAAAATTGTAGGGACATTAAATTATATATATATATATATATATATATATATATATATATATATATATATATAATTTACTTTTTTTTAAAAATATTAACAGTATTATTTTAGTCAACCAATTAGGCACTGAACTGTGTGAGTTGTGCTACTTCAAAAAGTTGAAAAGATTTAGAAATTAGGATATAAGAATAACATAGGTGGTTACCTGTTTATATATAACTCTGATGTTTTAGCTAGTATTTGAAACGCCAAAATTAAATTATAAGATACCTATGGGACAAACAGTTGTTACCGACATTTGCCAATCTTTTTGACTAATTTGCCTCCACTTTTAGTCAACAATTTCAGATTTTTTTTTTTTTTTTACTGTACTTGATAAGATTGTTTGGTAGATTATTGGGGTTTAGCAAGGATGGACTGGTGCATGTAGAGTTATAGGATATATCTTTTGTTTTTTCTCGGTCTTCTTGCATAGCAACCTTGGCCTGGTGCCACTGACCTTCTTGTTGATCTCTGATCTGTGTTGATCTCTGAAGTCAACCAGTGGTAGCCATTGTTGAAATTTGTTGATAAGGGTGAAACTTGACTCCAGAAACATATTCAAACACGAGACCCCCAACACCAGTTACTCTGTATTAATAAAACTCCTGTAGAATGTAATGATGATAGGCTTTCAAATTAGAGAGGTCTTTTGAACAGTCACCACTTTATACTGTATTTTCAGAGGAAGTGTGTGGCTGCTTGTATCCTACTCAGCAAGTCAGTGATCAGAATATCACCTTTAAGACTGTGATGGTCTCTATTCAAAAAGAGTTTTTTGTGGTGAGACAACCATAGTTCATATGGGCATTGGAGGTTAAACCCCTCTCACAATCCTGCTTCTATATTCTAGTGCAGTGAGTACTGTAATAGTCGACAAGGGGCCAAAACGATAGAGGACGTACGGCCAAAACGATAGAGGACGTACGGCCAAAACGAGGGCTGATCTCCTTGATCATGCTGACATCAGGCAAGGGTCTATCCATATAATACTATCCATAATCCTGTTTAAGAAGGCATATATATATATATATATATATATATATATATTTTTTTTTTTATGTAGGCTATATAAAAGGAACAGACAGTGCCACTCTTTAGTTTAGCGATCTAGTAAAAGCCCCTCTACTCCAGTCAATAAATGCAATTAATTTGTGAAAACCACATCTGTTTGTGAAATAAATATGTCTTTGACTTTTGGTGACCATATAGGAAGTCAGTGTTTTGTAAGCCCTCTATGGATTTAGCTTAAATCTGTATATATGTTTTCTTTTTGTTAGTGTGTTGTGTTGCTGGATACAGGAGGGCAAGCAAAGTAAAAATGTTTGTTTGCTTGGAACTGTCTCGGGTTAAAGTCACCGAGGTAATTTACTGTGCGAGAAGTAACCAGCTGACTGGGGCAGATTGCTTACAATACCAAATGTTTTCCTTTCAACCCAGCACGATCAATATCGAGTGCCTCAGTTAGGTTGCATTATTGGGAGTTTGAGGAGCACATTCCTCAATTCTCCAGGGGACGAGAGCTGTTTTGGCTTTGGCTAATTGGGCCAGATTGTGTCTGAGCAGGTTACTGTGTCTTTAGTTCTGCCGCAATGATATTTGGCCATCTCGCTTTGCTCAGAAGAAGCTTAATACAGACTATGCCACTCTTTGCTGCTTTGTGTTAGAATTTAAGTGCTCTTGAATTAAATACAGCTCATGAATACTACAAGAGTATTCTCTTGGCAGAAAGACAATAAGGCTGGTGGGATATGAGTTCCAGTGGCAGTCTTTGTCTATGACCAGCAAGTAAGAACAAATATAGGGAGTCAACTGTGGTTTTATGTTTATCACATTGGTTAAACAAATAAATTAATAAATAAAGGAATATCATTAAAGGGGTACTCCGGTGGAAAAAATATATATTTTTTTTAAACCAACTGGTGCCAGAAAGTTAATCAGATTTATAAATGACTTCTATTAAAAAATCTTTACCCTTCCAGTACATTTTGGCAGCTGTATACTTCAGAGGAAATTCTTTTCTATTTGAATTTCTTTTTTGTCTTGTCCACAGTTGACACCTCTGTCCGTGTCAGGAACTGTCCAGAGCAGCATAGGTTTGCAATGGGGATTTTCTCCTGCTCGTTACAGTTCCTGATACGGGCATCAGGTGTCAGCAGAGAGCACTGTGGACAAGACAAAAGAATTTCCTCTGTAGCATGCAGCTGCTAAAATGTACTGGAAGGGTAAAGATTTTTTAATTAAAGTCATTTACTAATCTGTTTATCTTTCTGGCACCAGTTGATTTAAAAAAAAAAAATAATGTTTTCCACCGGAGTACCCCTTTAAGGACTGAGCCCTTTTTCACCTTAAGGACTCAGCCATTTTTTGCAATTCTGACCACTGTCACTTTAAACATTAATAACTCTGGAATGCTTTTAGTTATCAATCTGATTCCGAGATTGTTTTTTCGTGACATATTCTACTTTAACTGAGTGGTAAAATTTTGTGGTAACTTGCATCCTTTCTTGGTGAAAAATCCCAAAATTTGATGAAAAATTTGAAAATTTTGCATTTTTCTAACTTTGAAGCTCTCTGCTTGTAAGGAAAATGGATATTCAAAATAATTTTTTTTTTTATTCACATATACAATATGTCTACTTTATATTTGCATCATAAAATTGATGAGTTTTTACTTTTGGAAGACACCAGAGGGCTTCAAAGTTCCGCAGCAATTTTCCAATTTTTCACAAAATTTTGAAACTCGCTTTTTTTCAGGGACCAGTTCAGGTTTGAAGTGGATTTGAAGGGTCTTCATATTAGAAATACCCCATAAATGACCCCATTATAAAAACTGCACCCCCCAAAGTATTCAAAATGACATTCAGTCAGCGTTTTAACCCTTTAGGTGTTTCACAGGAATAGCAGCAAAGTGAAGGAGAAAATTCACAATCTTCATTTTTTACACTCGCATGTTTTTGTAGACCCAATTTTTGAATTTTTGCAAGGGGTAAAAAGGAGAAATTTTTTACTTGTATTTGAAACCCAATTTCTCTCGAGTAAGCACATACCTCATATGTCTATGTTAATTGTTCGGCGGGCGCAGTAGAGGGCTCAGAAGGGAAGGAGCGACAAATGGTTTTTGGGGGGCATGTCACATTTAGGAAGCCCCTATGGTGCCAGAACAGCAACAAAAAACACATGGCATACCATTTTGGAAACTAGACCCCTCGGGGAACATAACAAGGGGTAAAGTAAACCTTAATACCCCACAGGTGATTCACAACTTTTGCATACGTAAAAAAAAAAAAAAAAAAATTCCCTAAAATGCTTGGTTTCCCAAAAAATTTACATTTTTACAAAGGGTTAAAGCAGAAAATACCCCCCAAAATTTGAAGCCCAATTTCTCCCGATTCAGAAAACACCCCATATGGGGGTGAAAAGTGCTCTGCTGGCGCACTACAGGTCTCAGAAGAGAAGGAGTCACATTTGGCTTTTTTGAAGGAAATTTTGCTCTGGGGGCATGCCGCATTTAGGAAGCCCCTATGGTGCCAGGACAGCAAAAAAAAACACATGGCATACCATTTTGGAAACGAGACCCCTTGGGGAACGTAACAAGGGGTAAAGTGAACCTTAATACCCCACAGGGGTTTCACAACTTTTGCATATGTAAAAAAAAAAAAAAATTTTACCTAAAATGCTTGGTTTCCCAAAAAATTTACATTTTTACAAAGGGCTAAAGCAGAAAATACCGCCCAAAATTTGAAGCCCAATTTCTCCCGATTCAGAAAACGCCCCATATGGGGGTGAAAAGTGCTCTGCTGGCGCACTACAGGTCTCAGAGGAGAAGGAGTCACATTTGGCTTTTTGAAAGCAAATTTTGCTCTGGGGGCATGCCGCATTTAGGAAGCCCATATGGTGCCAGGACAGCAAAAAAAAAAAAAAACATGGCATACCATTTTGGAAACTAGACCCCTCGGGGAACGTAACAAGGGGTTAAGTGAACCTTAATACCCCACAGGTGTTTCACGACTTTTGCATATGTAAAAAAAATAATTTTTTTTTTACCTAAAATGCCTCTTTTCCCAAAAATTTTACATTTTTAAAAAGGGTAAAAGCAGAAAATACCCCCCAAAATTTGTAACACAATTTCTCCCGAGTACGGCGATACCCCATATGTGACCCTAAACTGTTGCCTTGAAATACGACAGGGCTCCAAAGTGAGAGCGCCATGCGCATTTGAGGCCTAAATTAGGGACTTGCATAGGGGAGGATATAGGGGTATTCTACGCCAGTGATTCCCAAACAGGGTGCCTCCAGCTGTTGTAAAACTCCCAGCATGCCTGGACAGTCAGTGGCTATCTGGCAATACTGGGAGTAGTTGTTTTGCAACCGCTGGAGGCTCCGTTTTGGAAACAGTGGCGTACCAGACGTTTTTCATTTTTATTGGGGAGGGGAGGGGGGTTGTATAGGGGTATGTGTATACGTAGTGTTTTTTACTTTTTATTGTGTGGTAGTGTAGTGTTTTTAGGGTACAGTCGCACGGGCGGGGGGTTCACAGTAGTTTCTCGCTGGCAGTTTGAGCTGCGGCAGAAATTTTGCCGCACCTCAAACTTGCAGCTGGATATATACTGTAATCCTCCGCCCATGTGAGTGTACCCTGTACGTTCACATTGGGGGGGGGAACATCCAGCTGTTGCAAAACTACAACTCCCAGCATGTACGGTCTATCAGTGCATGCTGGGAGTTGTAGTTTTGCAACAGCTGGAGGCACACTGGTTGTGAAACACAGAGTTTGGTAACAAACTCAGTGTTTTGCAACCAGTGTGCCTTCAGCTGTTGCAAAAGCTACAACCCCCAGCATGTACGGACAGCGGAAGGGCATGCTGGGTCTTGTAGTTATGCAACAGCTGGAGGCATACTACTTTGGCTGGGGATGCTGGGGACTGTAGTTATGCAACAGCTGGAGACACACTGGTTTGCTACATAACTCAGTGTGCCTTCAGCTGTTGCAAAACTACAACTCCCAGCAGTCACCGACAGCCAACGGGCATGCTGGGAGTTGTAGTTATGCAACCAGCAGATGCACTACTACAACTCCCAGCATGCACTTTAGCTGTTGGTGCAAGCTGGGAGTTGTAGTTACACAACAGCTGAAGGTACACTTTTCCATAGAAAAAATGTGCCTCCAGCTGTTGCAAAACTACAAGTCCCAGCATGCCCATAAGGGCATGCTGGGAGTTGTGGTGGTCTGCCTCCTGCTGTTGCATAACTACAGCTCCCAGCATGCCCTTTTTGCATGCTGGGAGCTGTTGCTAAGCAACAGCAGGAGGCTGTCACTCACCTCCAACGATCCTCGCCGCACAGGTCAGTCCCTCGTCGTCGCCGTTGCGGCTGTCGCTCCTGGGGCCCCGATCCCAACATTGACGCCGGGGATCGGGGTCCCCAGCACCCGGGGTGCACGTCCCGCACCCGCTCACGTCCTCCGGAAGAGGGGCGGAGCGGGTTGCGGGAGTGACACCCGCAGCAGGCGCCCTGATTGGTCGGCCGGTAATCCGGCCGACGAATCAGGGCGATCGTGAGGTGGCACCAGTGCCACCTCACCCCTGCAGGCTCTGGCTGTTCGGGGCCGTCGGAGACGGCCCCGAACAGCCTGTAATTCCGGGTCACCGGGTCACTGGAGACCCGATTGACCCGGAATCTGCCGCAGATCGCTGGACTGAATTGTCCAGCGATCTGCGGCCATCGCCGACATGGGGGGGCATAATGACCCCCCTGGGCGATATGCCCCGATGCCTGCTGAACGATTTCAGCAGGCATCGGGCACCGGCTCCCCTCCGGCTAGCGGCGGGGGGCCGGGATTTGACAGGACGTACTCAAACGTCCTGAGTCCTTAAGGACTCGGAAAAGGGGACGTTTGAGTACGTCCTGCGTCCTTAAGGGGTTAAGTAAAAAAAAAAATATATATATATGTATATAAAAAATGTTTGCAGTGCTTTTGATCCTTGTTGATGTACAGACAGTGGCACACTTTATGCAGTGATGCAGATGTAACATTAATAATAATAATGATAATAATAAATATTTATATAGCGCCAACAGATTTAACAATGTTGGGGGTACAAATAAAGACAATTATCAGACATAACAATATTTCCCACTAAATATTAAAAATGGAGGTTTGAGGGCCCTTAGTCACCAACTAATCTCTAAGGGGGACATTTATCAATGTTTGCTTATGTATTCCTTTTTTTAGTTATTTTTTTCTTACAATTTTTTTGCTTATGTGCGACTTATTTATCAACTGGTTTCAGCCTGTTGATAAATTTCTTTCACATAAGCAATTATTTTATTTTTATTTTTTTTGCTTTGGTAGGTTTTTAGGTAGGTTAGTAGGTTTTTTATGCCATGCAACTTTTTTGCGACTTTCACACTTGATAAATCTCTGACCATTGCAAGTCAAAAATCACTTTTTGCTTTGGTAAGCAAGATTTACATTTTTTTGCTTAGGACACTGCGCAATCAAAAAATCGCCGAAAAAAGAGAGTAGTCGCACTTGCAACTTTTTTGCGACAATTTTAAGCAAAAAAAAATAAATCCACTAAATGCTTTGATAAATGTCCCCCTAAATGTCTAAAGTGCATAGAGGGACTGCTGAATAGATGCCTCTAAGGAGAGAGGGACAAAGAATACTTTTAACATATAGAATTTTTTTTATATTGTTCAGAAATACAATACACAAATGTTTTACATTTTACAATATATTTTATTTCTATTGAATTTACTATAAAGCCAAGTTAAAATTTATTTCTGGCTTTACAAGTTATTTCAGCAATGTCTGTCTGCTTTGTGCTGGTATTTGGTAAGGTATTTGAAAAACCCTTTATATTTTATTAGGAAATTGTGACTAAGGTCTCACAAATTTAGGAATCTCGTATATTAACCACAGTAGAGAGCAACTGCAAAAAAATGTCTCAATTTTTTTTTTTTTTTTTTTTTGGGGGGGGGGGGGGGGGGGATATAGGGGTGAGGGGGTTCTTTTGGAAAACTGCCACTTGAGGCTTTGATGCATGTTTTTTAGCCAAAGTCCCTTATTTTACAAATTAAATTTTGATTCACAATTGGCTTTGGTGTAAAAAAAATTAAAATAAAGCTGCAGTAAAAACTGTCACAAATCTGTTGTAAGACACCAGCCTAACACTTCAAATAAGATTGCCCTAGCACAAGTGATATCCAACTTCCTCACCAATTTAATGTTTAAATCATTTGCAAAACATAATAATAATAATAATAATACAAACTCTCATTTCCCACACCTACAAAATTAAATGGGCCCGCTCATTAATTTAAACAAATTTTTGCTATTTACCTTATGTTTACCTTTTGTTTTAAAAAAAAAATGAAGTTTTCTCTGCTTTATTTCTGTTTAAAAAGGTACCACTAGGTATCTCCCTACTTGTCCAGAGCACATTTTCCCCAATCTCTTACACAGGCTTTGGACTCTCTCCTGGCAGAAGTCCAAAATCAGTAAATGCTGGGGGGGGGGGGGTCGTCATAGCCCATCTCACACACTGAACTGCTCTGGACTGTGTGTAGCAGAGTGAGGGAGGAAGTTCTCCCCTGTATGGCTTCAGGTGATGTCACGCCTGCTGGGTAACGCTACTTCCCAGTCTGTGAATCTGACTGAGAATGAGCAGAAAATACAGAGCAATATCAAGATAGAAAACAAAAAACAAAAAAAAAAATAAAGGCAGGGGGTGGTTTATCATGATGGCAACAGTGAACTTGGAGGATTAGAAAATTCAACAAGATCATGACAGATACTCTTTCAATTAAAAATACTGATGATCGTCCTGGATAGTACTGGATCAAATATACTTTTTATTTTTTATTTCTTTCAATCCACATCTCAGATGTATTGGATCATGCACTACATGCCTTGTAGCTGCAGTCCAAAATGTTATTGTTATTTTTACCTGCAACGATGGAAATAACGTTTAAAATCTAATAAGCTTTAGTTCCCAAACATGTTTCTCCAGTTAACTTGGCTTCCTCAGAGGACACTGCTGCTATATATATGATGATTTGAGATACCTTTCTAATTTGGGACATACTTTATTGGTCTTAAGGCCTATGAATGACTATGTTCCGGGAAGTGAGATGTGAGCATCCCATTAATTTCAATGAGGTGACGCTGCAGGAACCGATACATTTGATGCAAGGCTCCCCCCACAGTTTACAGCTGATTACTTGACATCCCAACATTACACCCTGTAATCAGTTTATAGTCAGGGAACCTTTTTAACTAAAAGGGATTGTCCAAAACAGACAACACCATCGAAAACTGGGTGATTTTTACTAAATTGTTACTTTTGTTTGTTAAAATTATTGTTAATGTTCTTTTTTACTTAAAGGGGTTGTGCGCTGCCCTGACTTTCGGAGCTCCGCTCACAGCGTTCGGAAGTTCATTACTCCGAACACTTTGTGCGGGCTTTGTGTTCACAGCCGTGACGTCACGCCCGGCCCCTTGCGACATCTCGCCCGCCCCCTCGTGACGTCTCGCCCGCCCCCTCAACAAAAGTCTATGGGAAGGGGGCGCGACCGCTGTCACGCCCCCTTCCCATAGACTTTGGTAGAGGGGGCGGTCGTGACGTCACGAGGGGGCGGGTGAGGGGCCGGGCGTGACGTCACGCCCGGCGGCCGCAAACACGGAAGCCCGCACACAGTGTTCGGAGTAATGAACTTCCGGACGCTGTGAGCGGAACTCCGAAAATTAGGGCAGCGCACAACCCCTTTAAAAGGCCTTGTCTGGTGGGAAGTTTCTTTTTTAAATAGGTGCAGACTGGGTTAAAAAAAATACATTACTAACCTGACTGATTCTCCACTGCTGGGTCCCTGCTGCTCACTGGGTCCCTGCTGATTTCCACTTCCTTATCCTTACTCTATCCTGCTGCATTTTTATTTAAAGGGTCATCAATGATTATAAAAAAATAAATAAATAGCTGCTTTATTCCAGAAACAGCGCCATTCTTGTCTTCAGATTGTGTGTGATATTGTGATATTGTGGGATATTGAGTTCCATTGAAGTGATCGGAACAGAGTAGTAGAACTGAGGAAAGGTGTGGTGGAAGCTAACAGCTATGTTTTTTGTAATCCTGGATAATCTCTTTAAATATTTAATGTAAAAAAATAAAACATTTTTATTACATATTATTTTTGTGTTTTATATTCAGGCAGGAAACAATAGAATACTGACATTTCAGATGCAATCAGACAGGTTAGTCGTATAAAAATTAAGCTTACATGAGGCTGGATATCGGTAATGGCTACCGATTTAGATATATAGTCATTATTTCTGGGTACAAATGGTGAATATAATCACAGTTGGGACAAATTAATTATAATTATTTTGAGCAATGGAAATAAAATATTCTGCGGAATGTGTTTTATGATGTTGAAATTACAATTACCTTTTGTGTAACATTGCCTAAATTGTCAGCCATAATATCCTGGGCTCTGGCATGTACAGATACCGTAGAAGTAGCCTTTTCCCATCAACGCTGACTTTGTCCTGCTTCTCTTATTCTGGCAGCTGCTTCAGACCTGCTCAGTCTTGTCAGTTAAGAGTTCAATATCTGCCGCTGTGAATGAGAAAAAATGGGATGGGTAGGACCATTGTATTTGGTCTTCTGACCCTCCATGTTGCCCATGAGCAGTGAAGGGTAACTTCTGACAAGTCGTGTCAGATGTGACAGGCAATCTAGTTGAGTTGAGTGGAAATGTGCTGTACAAGTTTGAAGCCTTAGTTGGGGGCATCGCTGGTGTTCAATGCATTTAAATTGACGACAAACTGCATTGTGTTGAGATCCTACATTACAGGGTTTCGGTTCTTAAGTATTATTTTTATATCTTTGCATGAGACAATAAAAGAAAAGCCGGCCCATTATGCATTGCCTACATTGTATACATGCTCTGGCCATATACAGAAGTCAGTTGTAATGCTGTTCTGTATGTTAACACTTGCTGCATGATAAAGGTTACGAAGAATCCATTGTTTCTTTCTCCACTTACAGTGTATAAACCTATGGTGTGTATATGTTATTTAAAATTTGGAAAAAAAATGTGGAATCTGACATTCATCACCAGACTGTTTTTGGAGGCCACTTCTGAATGATATAATAAGGAGACAAAAGCAGCCTATGAGCGCAGCAATTTTCTCTTTGTTTAGATAAAGTGAATCTTTTGCTTTGAAAACAACCACCAAAGGGTAGGGGATAAGATGTCTGATCGTGGGGGGCCCGCTGCTGAGACCCCCTGCGATCTCCCTGCATAGAATGCGGGTGCTGAATCTCCAGTTTTGGAAACCTCCGCCATGCCACGCCCCCTCCATTCATGTCTATGGGAGGGGGCGTAATGCATGCGGGTGCTGAATGTCCAGTTTCGGAAACCTTCTATGCGGGTGCTGAATATCCAGTTTCGGAAACCTCCGGGTTCCCGGGACTGGGGACGTGACGTCACGCCACGCCGCCCTCCGTTCATGTCTATGGGAGGGGGCGTGATGCCCCCTCCCATAGACATGAATGGAGGGGGCGTGGCGTGACGTTACGTCCCCAGTCCCGGGAACCCGGAGGTTTCCGAAACTGGATATTCAGCACCCGCATAGAATGCGGGTGCTGCAGGGAGATCGCTGGGGGGTCTCAGCAGCAGGCCCCCCATGATCAGACATCTTATCCCCTATCCTTTGGATAGGGGATAAATGTTTTTGCCCAGAATACCCCTTTAAGTGTGGGCTCTGCTTTCATTATTCCGGATTATAAAAGTAAGAATATGCAAATCACCTCTCACACCACTTTTTCTCTTAAAAAAGAAATTTTTTCACTCTAACCAGGAGTGTTGCAAACTAGCTGACTGGGAGCTTATCCTAAGCCAGAAAGAGAGAATACCCATCTGTAGACAGCTGTTTCGGGGTGATTGCTAGTGATGAGTGGCATATGCCATATTTGAATTTGCAAAAATATATGGATGAATATTCATCCTATATTCAAGAAATTTGCATATTCAATATATTCACGGTTATTTTCACTTTGCGTAAATGCGCATAAGCGCATGCAGAACTGCGTCACGTGACATTCGTAATAAAATGCGACTATAACTATCTACCTATCTATAGTATCTATCTATCCATCTCTCTCATATCTATCTATATCCTAATATTCTTGGTCTATACAGAAGTGATAATGGGTCTGCGAAATTTTTCATTTTAAATATTGTCATGTCATATTCGCGAATATCGTCACTATCTATCTACCTATCTAATTTTAGTGACGATATTGGCGAATATTCGGTCTCCAGTCTAATACTGTAAATAGTATAGGAGCCTTCTTTAGACCACAAGCTGGAAGCAGGGAGGGATGAGATCACTGTGATGTGTTCTGTGGGGGAAAAAATTACAAATATTTGTAATTGCAAATATATAGAGCTATATATGCCATATTCGCAAATTTGCAATAAATATTCGAATTACGAATATTCACACTCAACACTACTGATTGCCTCTTGTCAGTACAGAGCAGGGTATTAGCTGGCTAGTGAGTGGCCTATCGCCATGAAACTAAAGGGTTAACGAATGTGGAAATTCTATCGCCCGACGCCCGGGACATGTAGTTCGGTGCACCGGGTAGGTGAATTTTTCATACATTTAGCCCTGTATCGGGCAAGCAGGGCCAGACTGACTACCCCTTTATTTTTATAATGCCGCTCAGGGTGTATGGAGCAGGCCCCTGACTCGAGCACGGTCTATACCCGGTGACCCCCGGCTACTGAAATCACTGCAGCTGGCTATTAACCCTTTAGATCGCCGCTGTGAAACTTGAGTCTAAAGGGATCTTATAAATATCCCTGGTAGTCTAGAGAGGTGGATTCCCCCCCCCCCCCCCACAGTGCAATCATGGGGGGGGGGGGGGGGCATCCACTGTGAAGGTAGCCGGTTCACCTCTTCATCCATGGCTGCCCCCTTGAATCTGCATTTGATTGAGCCTTGAGCAGGCTCAATCAAATGAACACAGATCAATGGAGTTCAATAGAACTGCATTGATTTGCATGAGGAATTTAATGATTCCTCCTAATAAAGTGTATTTAAAAAAAAGTTTAATAACATTTTTAAAAAACACCCATTAACCCCTTCCATATTAAAAGTTCATATCACCCCCCTTTTCCCATTTTCTATCCCAAAATTTTTTTAACATAATAAAATTAAACATATTTGGTACTGGCTCGTGCGTAATTGTCCGAACTATTAAAAAAAAAAACATTTTATATCCCGTACGGTCAATGGCGTGAATGTAAGAAAAAATACCAATTCACAGAATTGCGTTTTTATGTTTATAACATCATATCCCAGAAAAAATGAAGTAAAAAGTGTTCAAAAAGTCCAATTAATACCAAAATGGTGCCGATACAAGCAGCAGATTATGGCCCCCAAAAAAGAGCCATCATACAGCCCAGTATACGGACAAATAAAACTGTTACAGGGGTCAGGAATTTTTTTCAAAAATGTTAAAAGTCCAAGGGACTAAAACGGAACACAATCTACTTGTCTCTCATGAAAATCCACTTGTCCTGGTAGACAAAATAATTTCAAGTAGTAGTACGTAAAAAAGTTCTTTATGAGGGCTTGTTTTTTGAGGGACCAATTAGACTGTGCAATGACACCTTTCATTTTTCCATAACTTATGCTCTGAAACAAAAATATATATATATTTGTAGGTGAAATTGAAAAAAAAAAGAATGCAAATTTGGTGTTTTTCTTTTTTTTTTCATGTTTCATGTTATTTTGATACCTTAGTTCAGCCTGATTACATTAATACTAAATTTGTCTAGTTTCCGTCATGATTTACTAATTGAAATTTTTTTCTTACTTCAAAAAAAAAAAAAATCCTGACCCTTGTAACGTTTTTATTTTTCCCGTATACTGGCTTGTATGGGGCTATTTTTTGGGTTCGTAACCTGGTGTTTGTATCAGTACCGTTTTGGTATTGATTAGACTTTTTGAACACTTTTTACTAAATTTTTTCTTTGATATGATGTTATAAATATAAAAAACACAACTCTGTGATTTGGTATGTTTTTTTACGTTAACACCATTGACCGTACAGGATATATCTATATATATATAAAACTCAATGTGTGTGTGTGTATGTATATATGTATGTATGTATGTATGTATGTTCCACAAAAACTTCCAAACGGCTAAAGATATTTAAATGAAACTTGGCACACGTGTTACTTATATGTCAACGACAAACATAGGATAGGTGATTTAACCCTTACTCACCCCCATTTGCCAGGGGCGGGGTTTATGTTTAAAGTCCCACACAACTCTATAGGAAATATATGTTACTGCATAACTTCCAAACGCCTGGTGATATTTCAATAATACTTAGTCACATGTTACTTATATGTCCACTTAAAATATAGGATAGTTAATTTAACCCTTAATTACCCCCATTTGTGAGTGTCAGGGTTTTTGTATAAAGTCCCATGCAAATCAATGGGAAATGTATGTTCTCACATAACTTCTGTACGGCTGGAGATATTTCAATACCTGGTACACATATTACGGGTCGGGATATGAGGACGGGATGGGAGGTCGAGATAGGAGGTCGAGATAGGAGGTCGAGATAGGAGGTCAAGATAGGAGGACGGGATAGAAGGTTGACATAGGAGGTCGGGATAGGAGGACGGGATAGGAGGTCGGGATAGGAGGTCAGGGTATGAGGACGGGATATGGGGTTGGGATATGACAACAATATATGAGGATGGGATTTGAAGTCAAAAGCTTCCTCCTTTGTTGATTTTCCTCCCCAACAAGGATTAGGAAAGAAAAACCGGGCAACGCCGGGTGCTCAGCTAGTAATGTTTATATTTTAATAGTTTGGACAATTACGCATGCCAATACCAAATATGTTTATTTTTTAATATGCTTATATATTTTTATATGGAAAATGGGAAAAAGGGGGGGGGTCATATGAATTTTTTTTATATGGAAGAGGTTATTGGGTGTTTTTTAAAACTTTTATTAAACTTTTTTTTAAATACACTTTATTATTTAATCATTAGATTCCTCATACAAATCAATGCAGTTTTATTGAACTCCATCAATCTATGTTCATTTGGTTGATCAATCAAATGCAGATCTACAGGGTAGCCATGGATGAAGAGGTAAGCCCTCCGGCTACCTCCACAGTGGTTAATGCCCCCCCCCCCCCACGTTTGCACTTCGGGGGGAGGGGGGGTTAGCGATCCACCCCACTAGACCACCAGATATAGTTACAAGATCCCTTTAGATGCCTCTGTTAACAGTGGCGATCTAAAGGGTTAATAGCCGGCCGTGGCTATCGCTGCATGTCGGCTATTAGCGGCGGCCCTCAGCTACTGAAATCAGCTGGGGCCACTGGGTATGGAGCAGGCAGAAGTCAAGAGCCCGCTCCCTGCACCCTGAGCGCCGGCATTATAAAAATTAAGGGGGACGTCAGTCTGGCCCTGCTTGCCCGATACAGGGCTAAATGTATGAAAAATTCACCTACCCAGTGCCCGGAACTACATGGCGATAGGATTTCCACATCCCTGTTAGTCGCTGTTTTTTTTATGATGTGGCGATAAGTGTGAGGTTCAGCCCCCAATCTGCAGGTATTTGTTTGTCTTGTTACCATTTTTGATCTAGGTATACTATATTCAGGCAGTGTTGTATACTTAATTATCATGGGGACTTTGCCCAGTGAGTGGGGGTCATAGCCCTGTATTCACTTCACCTGATGGTTAATATACCCCTTTTGGAGTTTTCTTCTCATGTTTTGAATTGTGTATGTGCTTTTATCACATATATGTTCTGCTTGTCTTAGTATTGTTGTTACGCTATTTCTATATTGTTTTTGTATGTAATATAGATAAACTGATAGAACTATGTATTTTTGATCTTTGGAATGCACATTTTTTTTTTTTTTTTGCATGATCCTTTTCCTCTCCTGTGTTAGTCGGCTGTTTTTCATGTATTCCTGCACTCCTTGATAGCATTGACAGGTGGTGCCCACTCCCTGCTTTGTACAGATATTGCTATAGGGCTATAACTAGAATAATACGAAAAAGCAAAAAATTGGTGTAAGGCAACATACTACTTATTGAATTTATAGCCTACTTCATAGAAAGGATAGTGCTTTAACATTTAGGATAGTTAATATCATCCTGTAGAGGTATTTTTGATTGGTACTCCTTCGATTCTATTAGGTTTCGGTCCTGAGAACTCTATTGACCCTAGGACTTGAAGCCATGCTGTTTTTTACCAGTTTACTTTTTGTACAGCTATGAATAAGATAAATATATATATATAGCAAGCTTTTCACAACATGACTTAAGGTTTAACTGTAAATTTTAGGTTGGCTTCTTAAATGGCAGAAGATGACAGAATGGTCAGCAACAAGGTCACACTATCACTTTAGATGTAGGTGATCAACAACGCAGACTAATGAATCTATAGAACAATAACTTAAGCACACTCAAGGATTCAGTTAAATGTCTTTATGTTTAAAATGTTCAAAAAAGTCATGTCAAATGAACATTTATATATTGGGTCCTTTGTAGCAATTTCTGTGCCATTATCATTTTACACTGATTTGTATACTTCATGATATGTAATCGCACATATGGTCACAAGGGTCACAGACCAAAGAAGCTTTCTACCTGTCTAATACGACCTGAACAGCTTTTTGAATTTGTATTGAGACATTTAAAATGTCATCTATCACATTAAATCTTTTGACATGTCATAGAATGAGCGTAGTGAAGCATGCGGCTGAACGCTTCTTTCTCAGTGCATGACATCGCCTCATAGACTTTCATAGCGATTAGTGAGCTGATTTTTTAGTTCATTTTCCATACAGTGTGTGGATTAATGCCTGGCCATTAGATAAAGTAGTTACCTGGAGGAGTATTTTTAGGCATTAGGATTTTTGTTGTTTTGTAAAAAGAAAATTATTAAAAATTACTCACCTTCCCCAAGTGCTGCTATTCTGATGCTCATTGGGTCTTTGCTTACCTCTTTTTCCTGATCTCATCTCGACATACACAGAAAATGGTTGTGTCCCTTCTTAGCCAATACGCTGAGAGTGGGCATGGCAGTCGTGAGTCATGGCGCAAGAGAGTAAATTTTATTTCTATTTTTATAGAAATTTCCATGTTTTAGACAACCCATCAATGTTAATGGTACCAAAAGTTGATGTAAATACTATTGGACTTGTCACCCCAACATGTCACATTTAGCTAGAATGTGGTAACTAGAGCCGGGCAAAATTATAGTTATTACTGTTATAGCTACAATTATACAAATCACATTTGGTTATTACACGTTCTTGTTTTCTCCACAAGTCATATTAATTTATTTAAAAATATTTAAACTCTTTATTATTCTTAAGGTTTTCCACGAAGAATGGCATTTTCACACGTTTTGTTTTCTTATATTCATGTTTAATTATGTCAGAGGTGGCAAAAATAATCAAACTGTTAAAAACACAGAAAGGGCCCTAGAATTTCAATTACCTCTAATTGTCCTCATTAAAATGTCAAGTTTTGAAAAAATAAAGTCAGACCACCATGGCACTCTAAAATTTCACAGGCTTATGACTCGGCTGCCAAAAAGCCAATCATTGGTCTCATAAAGAAAACAGTGAAAAAAAAACTTTACATAGTGCATAATATAATGTAAAAGAGCTGGAGAATTCAAAGGTCACATTAAGTGGTTAGGTAAACAAGCTGGGAAGAAATTGGAATTTGCTTACGGGGATAATTTTCCCAAAGTTGTATGGTTTTGAGAAAGGTTATAGAGAAGTTAAGAGCACTTATTCATTATAGGGGACATTCCCAGCTCAGACCCTCGTAATTTTGCCTCCTAATCTACCTTTCGTGTTTATTGTGCACTTCTACAAATTAAATTAAAGTGTAATAACTGTGTTGACTGAACCTTTGGTAGAATAGAAACGTTCCACAGGCAGTCATGTTCCCACTAGTCTTTTTCATCCATTAAATAATCCCTGTGTTCCATTAGTAATAATGTCAAGTTGTCTTCATTATTTAGTATGATTTTAATTTGTCCGCGCTTCTTTTGATATTCATAGATGATAAAATGCTCAGCTTAGCTCGTACCAGTAGATGTATCCTAATAATGTTACAGCTTAGTAGGATTTCTTGTGATATTTACCATTATAGTCTGGTTACCTGCAAAATATGACATTTATTTCACTTGTATTTATTTCTTGATCGACTATGTAATGGCCAAAGAATAGTTGTAGCTTTTAGTCAAACCATATAGTAATGATAGTATTCCATATGCTAGAGTGGACAATTCTTTAAGACGTTTTCCAGGGATGAAAA
Source organism: Hyla sarda (assembly GCF_029499605.1). NCBI lineage: Eukaryota > Metazoa > Chordata > Amphibia > Anura > Hylidae > Hyla > Hyla sarda. Next base: position 49,089,157 of record NC_079195.1, read on the forward strand.
TATTGTTAGAAAGGGCAATGGGTGCTGCAAAAAGAAAAAGTTTAAAATACTCACCTTGCCCAGCCCTTGCCACTGCAGACCCACTGGCTTCTGGTCCTCGTTCATTTAGTTTTTCCTGCCTCCTGTGACATGGTAACCATCCAGAAACTGTCTTCAGGTCACTGCTGTGGCCATTTGTTAGTTTCTGTATGGTGCTCAAGTCACAAGAACCAGGAAGAATCCGAGAAAAACGGGATCCAGCAGGATAGCAACATGGTGTCAGGACAGGTGAGTATGCTTTATTTTTTATTTTTTGGCAGCACCCAGGGCCCATTTTGAAAATGTCTTTGGTCATGACTAATAAGTAGAAAGAATTCCCGGCACACGGTGGTTGTTTTCTTTTGCTTTATTGCGGTTCACAGCTTAGTGTCTGTACGCATTGCGGCTCCACCTGAGCCTTTTTCTGCATCTACGTGTATCGGGACCAAAGCCGCAGTGCCAACCACTTCGTATTCATTCTTTGGTCATGACTAGACATGGGATTATGTAAAGTTATGTTAACGTGAAGCACGTGACATTATGTTAACATGATTCTTCACATGATACATTAGCCGGTTAACAAAATAGTTTTTCTGGTGAAATTCTCAACCAGTTTGACATGTCACACAACTTCCCATTAGAAAACCTACCGTTAAATCCAAGATAGCAATATTCAAGGGTGACTTGTGTTTAAAACAGACTCACCATTTGCCAAATCATTTTTATTTTATTATTTTGAAGTTTCCTTACTTTTGAGACTCCCTTTATATATGAGTGGCAAGGTGTCGCAGTGGTTATCAAAAATAGGATCACAAGTTTGAATCTTATGAAGGATAACATCTGCGAGGCCTTTTCATGTTTTTGCTCTGCTTGTGTGGGTTCCCCAGCCATGCCAAAAATATACTGACAGGTTAATTCAGAGTGGACTTTCCCCAAAAGACCACATCTTTTAGAAGACAACCCCAAAACCCACACCAGATTTAATGTGACCCATTTTCAGTCTGCCATACATTACACATTTTCTTTGGGAAGATTGCCTCCAGAAAACACTGCTTTTTTAATGAAATTTTGGGTGGTTTTAAAGAGGTTTCACTGTATATTTTGGGACAGGGACCAATGCAGATAATGATAATCTCTATATCACACTGTGGAATATGTAAGCATTACTACATGTAAACAAAAAAAATAAAAAAAATATTTGTAATTCCTATGAGGACATTATATGATAGAATTATTTGAATATCATATACCTATTATTCTAAACTCGTATAGTTGTTACGCCGAGCGCTCCGGGTCCCTGCTCCTCCCCGGAGCGCTCGCGGCGTTCACCTCCATGCAGCGCCCCGGTCAGACCCGCTGACCAGGAGCGCTGCATTAGTGTCACTGGCGGGGATGCGACCCGCGTAGCGGGACGTGCCTGCCCGCGGCTCGCACCCCAATCCCCTCACCTGTCCCGTCATCTGTTGGCTCAGTCCCGGCACGCGCGGCCCCGCTCCCTAAGGCGCCCGCACGCGCCGGCTCTCTGAGATTTAAAGGGCCAGTGCGCCATTGATTTGCGCCTAGCCCAATCAGTACATTCACCTGTGTCCTCATTATAAAAACCCACTTCCCCTTCCTGGTATCGCCGGATCTTGTTGCCTCAGTGCCAGTGAAAGCGTTCTTGTGTATGTTCCAAGCCAGTGTTCCAGACCCTCTGCCGTTGCCCCTGACTACGATCCTTGCTGCCTGCCCTGACCTTCTGCTACGTCCGACCTTGCTCTTGCCTTATTCCTTGTACCGCGCCTGTCTCAGCCGTCAGCTGGGGTTGAGTCGCTATCGGGTGGAACGACCTGGGGGTTACCTGCCGCTGCAAGTCCATCCCGCTTTGCGGCGCAGTTTGGTGAAAACCAGTATCCCTTAGACTCCGTTCCCCTGGTACGGCCCACGTCATCACCCCACTGACACAGAGGATCCACCACCAGTATCCTCACTGCATAACCATCCGGACCCTGACAATAGTGTTATTTTGAAAGTGCAACTTAGTTATAAGAAAAGCTGTGTAAAATAGTGATCAAGAGTTCATGTTTTCCATATTTTAAGTGACAATTTTTGCATCCATTAACGTTTTCCTGAACAATAGAGAACATGTGTATAAGTCCATTGTTATTGGCATAAGACTATCTTTGAGATAGAATAAGGCCAGGTGCACTTAAAGGCGTTGTGCAGCGAAAAGTAACTTATCCCTTATCTGAGTGAAGTGGTTGCCGCAGAAGGCACACGCTCCATTCATTCTCTATGGGAGTGCCGAGGAGACCTGAGTGCTCCAGCGCCCTCAAAGAAATGGATGGAGTGCATTGCGTCCCCAGCACACGGCCCTCTCAGAGATCCAGGGCCCGTGCATGAGATAACAAGGGGGGCCCAGAGGTCAGACATGCCAAGATCTGACACTTATCCCCTATGCTTAGCCTCTAACCTCGCTGCACAACCTCTTTAACAGTCTTCAGCATATTGGGCAGACTAGATGGGCTTAATGGTTATTATCTGCCAACAAGTTCCATGTCTTTTGACTCTCAAGCAAAGTGATGGTACACCTAGACAAGTTATAAGACATATTGATTCGCCCAACTTAAAAAAAAAGCCATTTTGATGATCCCTAAAGATGCAAATACACCTTATCCCCCCCCCCCCTCCCCATACATAAGGATGTTCAGCCAGACATTCATGTGTTCTTCATAGGGAGTGGGAAGTTGGTAGCTTATCTCACTGAATACAAAAGATTTGAGCGGTTAAAATCCAACACGCCAACCTTTGCTTCCCCTGACATCATCTATTTATAACTACAACTGTATAAAGTTGATAACATGATTAGCTATTAAAATGAGACATAAACAGAGGATCCATGAATGTGTTTAGTGTCCGGCATGCAAATTGGAAATTGTAGGCAAATCGAATTTGGTCATGGTGCCTATAGAATCTTGCAATTCCAGCCAAATTAAATTTTCGTCATTTAATGCTAACTTGAACTCCAAAGTCTTGTTGTAGTTTTTTGGTCTTGAGGAGATGCCCTAAATCCCTTGTTGTACATTGTAAAATGCTCCGTACACTGAGTTGTCCTACTTTCAGAGAGCGTAATCCTTTTATCAGAAAACATTGCAGTATCACACAAAACATAATAAGCGGGTGGTAATTCACGGCCACCATGACGTTCCACAGGCTAATTTATTTCCAACTTGATAATTATAACCAGGAGCTGATTTACATTTTTTCCCATTTTCAGACCACATTATTTTATTATTAGAATTCACGACTGTGGGTTTTTAAAATTGAATTATGATAACATTTCAAGTTACACTTAATTTAGAATGTTTAACGTCAGGTCATTCTCCTGACCCTCCATTTTGTTTCCCATCATTAATAGCTTCATTAAACAGTTTTCTTGGAGTTTTTGTTTCTTTTGTGTTTAATGTTCTGACATTTTCATGGGATGCTAATAATAATTGCTGGCTTAAGCAAAGTAGTTAAATAATGTATGAAATGCTAGATTATCATGGCTTATTACCAGGTCTCCATGTCATGTGTAAAAACATTGTCTCTGCAGAATCTGGATAATGTGAGACCCATATGTACCAGTTTGATTGTGGATTTTACGTTTTCCGGAATTTTACTCAAAAGCAATGGTCGCACATCCACATGTTATGCATTGATCTTTTGCTTTTCAGCACAATTTCAAAAACTAACAGGAGGTAAGTATATATTGTGGTAAAACTGTACAAGCTCTCCTGCCACTTTACAGGCACCTGATTTAAGTGGGTCCCTGGGTCACTCAGGGAATTGATCCCTGTTGTATAGGTTGCGCGTGTGTGGGGGGCTTGTTAGGGTTAGCGACACCAGCTGAGCCCAACACTGGGTGGCTGGGAGGCTAGGTGGTGACCTTTGACCCCTAGCCCTAACCCTAGGTCATTTTAGTACGTACCTGGCTCATGGACATGCTTAGAAAGGATCTGCACTTGTCTTGGGGCTAAATGACTGTGCTGTGAGATTAGCATAACACTGTGGCTGGCTTTTTGTTAACTGATATTTCCTGTTTCACTTTTCTTTTTTTGACTATAAATCCCATAATTCCATATTCCTCCCTCCCACACATCAGCCACCCCACCCATTGAAACATAAATGAGATGCATCAATTCAAAAGACCTGTGGTTTTCAATCAGGGTGCCTGCAGCTGTTGTATTAGTTGCAGATTGATCTCTCTCCCACCAAGCGATCGCTCCACCCATTGAAGCAGACAGGCTCCCTGTCATCAGCTGACTAGTGTGTCAGGTCTCAGGCCGCATTGCAACTGGGAAAAATCTGAGACAACAGTCATTTTGTATGCTGGTAAAAATAAATATTGGAGTGAAAATCACAGAAGAATTGTGAGAAAACCGTCACACACAGGTACAGACACTATATTATGAACTACACTAACTTTACAGCCCATGTAGCATAGTCAAATAAAAAAAATCCTGGAATACCCCTTTAATATTCAATTAGAATGAAAGAAAACCTGTCATCATCAAAATGCTGCCAACATTATTGTCAGTGCACTATGCTATTGTAGGACACTACCAAAGGCACATATATAAGCAGGGACTCTTGTGTTAACCTGCTCCTCCTGCTTGCTCCGTTTCCTTGAGTAGCAATACATACTGTATTGTGCGCAATATTGCCTAAATAACTTTTGCTGGAAAATGTACAGTACATGTGTGTAGCCTCATTGCATACAGAATTGTATGTATCATCACTCATCGCTGTACATTTGTTCTCACAACTGAGCTGGTGAATGCAGCGAGTGAGCAATGATGCCATCTCACCTCACTGTCATATGTGAAAACTGCACACTTCCTATTTGTGATACAGTAAAATGAATAAAAACAACATTGTCACCTTTCTCTATACATCCTACACCAGCCTTATATTCTGTCCTGTAGAGTGGATCATCCAACTTCTTGTTGGCTTATATATAGTTACATAGTTAGTATCATTGAAAAAAGACATATGTCCATCAAGTTCAACCAAGGAATTGAAGGGAAGGAGTATGGTGGGATGAAGAATTGATGTGATTTCTGCATAAGTGTTAATGTTATATTTCCAAGTGGAGACAGCTCATCTAGAACCTGATTTCACCCGTGCTCGGATCTGCCGATTCCGCCTCCGGCTACACAATCAAGGAACAAATAAAAGGATATCCAGCATCCAGGTGAATTCCAAGGGTATACTTTATTTGGAGATTTGCAAATACACGTACAACACTCTGACACATTTTGCGCTTTAGCGCTTAGTCATAGAGTGACTAAGCGCTAAAGTGCGAAACGCTTCAGAGTGTTGTACGTGTATTTGCAAATCTCCAAATAAAGTATACCCTTGGAATTCACCTGGATGCTGGATATCCTTTTCTTTGTTCCTTAATGTTATATTGTTCTAGGATTGTATCTAATCCTGTTTTGAAGCTTTCAATGGTTCCTGCTGTGATCAGTTCCTAAGGTAGACTGTTCCATAAATTTACAGTACTTATGGTAAAGGTGTGTCGCCCCTTGAGACTAAACCTTTTCTCCTCCAGATGGAGGGAGTGCCCCACTTGTCTTTGAGGGGGTTTAACCTGCAAGAGTTTTTCCCTATATTTTTTTGTATGGGCCATTTATATACTTATATACGTTGATCATATCATCCATAAAACGTCTCTACTTAAGACTAAACAAATGTAATTATTTTAATCTTTCCTTATAGCGAAGATGCTCCATGCCCCTTATTAGCTTAGCACCACTTTATCCAGCTCCATAATGTCCCTTTTATGAACTGGTGCCCAAAACTGAACAGCATATTCCAGGTGAGGCTAATGCTTTATAATGGACAGTATTATTGATTCCAAAGGTCACAGTGTATTGCTGTATGTCTCCTGCAGTGTTGTCGTGGAAATGATCACTGCCCTGGTGATATAAGATGTCTACAAGTTTGGAACATCAAATAGAATTTCAGCAACCATTTTGCTAAACAAATATTGTGTCTCTTCTTTGCTTAAAGGGAACCAAATAAAATGAACCAAAATACTGTTTGTAAACCCTGCCTAATAGAAGATTCCATTTCAATAGCTATTCTAACAACTTTTTTTACACCTGCCTGCTGGACAGTTAGTAGGATGTTTGAAAGTCCTGGGCAATCTCTGCAGCCAAATAGTAATGCGATCAAGAGATGTACCAGAAGTCACACAGGCTTGCATGGGACTTTAGACAAAAAACACACCCTTGCAAATTGGGGCTGGTTGGGTCAATTTAACGCTAGTATATATTTAGTTGACATATTCTTAACATGTTTACAAAGTTTCTTCGAAATATCTCCATCTATTTGGAAGTTATGCTGAATCATACATACATACATATACGCAGTGCCTGAGTTGTATTGTGTTAAATATTAAATAAAACCATAAAGTCAAATAAAATCCAATAACTGATTTCAGGGTCTGCACCCCTTCCTTAGGTTAAAGGAGTTATCCAGGTTTTATTAAGGGTGCGTTCACACAGCCGTTTGCCCCCATTCCGTTTAAAAAAACAAAACGGATTTAAAAAAAACGGATAGAAGCGGCTTATCAAACAGGTATCCGTTTTGAAGCGTTTGTAACCGTTTTTAATCCGTATTTTTTATTTTTTTTTTATCAAAAAATCAGCCACCTACAGACTCCTGCAGCCAGGACTAGTACTACTCCCATCATGGAATAGACTTTTTTCCATGGTGGGAGTAGTAGTTCCTGGCTGCAGGAGTCTGCCGGTGGCTGGGGAGGCTACATTAGTGCTTGTACTACTACCCCCATCATGGAACAGACTCTGTTCCATGATGGGGGCAATAGTACAGGGGCTGAGGGATTGATCGCACCGGGTCTCACTTCTGAGACCCGATCCGATCAGAAGTTATTAAGCAGGGGAGCGGGCGGTATGGTCTGCAACCCTGCGATCACCGATGTATTTTACTTTCATTTTTAAATTCCCCGCAGGGAGCTCTGAATGGCCCGTACCGAGGAGCCAATCAGGGTTCCCTGCAGGGATTTTTAAAATGGACAATGTATATTAAAAGCGCTGTGGGGGGCAAGATATATAGCGCATTTATAAAGATACAACCCCTCCAGCGCAAAAATATATACCCCGCAGTATACCCCCGCCAGCGCATTTATAATGTAACCCCCGCCTGCGCCTTTATAATTATATTCCCCCCGCCAGCGCAATTATCAATATATACCCACCGCCAGCGCAATTATCAATATATACCCACCGCCAGTGCAATTATCAATATATACCCCCCGCCAGTGCATTTATGTGACCCCCTGCCAGCGCATTTATGTGACCCCCCCGCCGGCGCATATGTCATTACTGCAGCGCATTGTATGAATAGTATTTTACTAGCAGAGCATTGCACCAGGGGGGCCACATAAATGCGCTGGCGGGGGGGTCACATAAATGCGCTAGTGGGGGGTATATATTGATAATTGCGCTGGCGGGAGGTATATAATTATAAAAGTGCAGGCGGGAGTTACATTATAAATGCACTGGTGGGGGTCACACATATATATATATATATATATATATATATATATATATACTGCGGGGTATATATTTTTGCGCTGGCGGGGGTTATCTATGTATATAAAACTCAACGTGTGTGTGTGTGTGTGTGTGTATGTTCCACAAAAACTTCCAAACGGCTAAAGATATTAAAATGAAACTTGGCACACATGTTACTTATATTTCAGCAACAAACATAGGATAGGTGATTTAACCCTTACTCACCCCCATTTCCCAGGGCCGGGGTTTATGTTTAAAGTCCCATACAAGTCTATGGAAAATATATGTTACTGCATAACTTCCAAACAGCTGGAGATATTTCGATAATACTTGGTTACATGTTACTTATATGTCCACTTAAAATATAGGATAGTTAATTTAACCCTTAACTACCCACATTTGTGAGGGTCGGGGTTTTTGTTTAAAGTCCCATGCAAATCAATGGGAAATGTATGTTCTCACATAACTTCTGTACGGCTGGAGATATTTCAATAACTGGTACACATATTACAGGACGAAATATGAGGACGGGATGGGAGGTCGAGATAGGAGGTCAAGATAGGAGGACGGGATGGTCGGGATAGGAGGATGGGATAGGAGGACGGGATAGGAGGACGGGATATGAGGACGGGATATGAGGACGGGATATGAGGACGGGATATGAGGACGGGATATGAGGACGGGATAAGAGGTGGAGATAGGAGGTCGGGATAGGAGGTCGAGATAGGAGGACGGGATAGGAGGTTGAGATAGGAGGTCGGGATAGGAGGTGGAGATAGGAGGACGGGATAGGGGGTTGAGATAGGAGGACGGGATAGGGAGTTAAGATAGGAGGACGGGATAGGAGGTTGAAATAGGAGGACGGGATAGGAGGTTGAGATAGAAGGACGGGATAGGTGGTCGAGATAGGAGGACGGGATAGGAGGACGGGATAGGAGGTCGAGATAGGAGGACGGGATAGGAGGTCGAGATAGGAGGTCGAGATAGGAGGACAGGATAGGAGGTGGAGATAGGAGGACGGGATAGGGGGTTGAGATAGGAGGACAAGATAGGGGGTTGAGATAGGAGGACGGGATAGGAGGTTGAGATAGAAGGACAGTATAGGAGGACAGTATAGGAGATCGAGATAGGAGGACGGGATAGGAGGTCGAGATAGGAGGACGGGATAGAAGGACGGGATAGAAGGACGGGATAGGAGGTCGAGATAGGAGGACGGGATAGGAGGTCGAGATAGGAGGTCAAGATAGGAGGACAGGATGGTCAGGATAGGAGGTCGGGATATGAGGACGGGATAGGAGGTGGAGATGGGAGGTCGGGATAGGAGTAAGGCATTGGAGGTGGAGATAGGAGGATGGGATAGGGGGTCGAGATAGGAGGTCGAGATAGGAGGACGGGATAGGAGGACAGGATAGGAGGTTGGGGTATGAGGACGGGATATGAGGACTGGATATGAGGACGGGATATGGGGTTGGGATATGAAAACAATATATGGGGATGGGATTTGAAGTCAAAAGCTTCCTCCTTTGTTGATTTTCCTCCCCAAAACCGGGCAACGCCGGGTACTCGGCTAGTATCTTTATAAATGCGCTGGGGGGGCTAGATATATAGTGCTATATATCTTGCCCCCCACAGCACTTTTAATATACATTGTCCATTTAAAAAATCCCTGCAGGGAGCCCTGATTGTCTCTTCGGTACGGGCCATTCAGAGCTCCCCGCGGGGAATTAAAAAAATGAAAGTAAAATACATCGGTGATCGCAGGGTTGCGGACCATGCCGCCCGCTTCCCTGCTTAATAACTTCTGATCGGATTGGGTCTCAGAAGTGGACCCAGTGGATCAATCCCTCAGCCCCTGTACTACAACCCCCATCATGGAACAGAGTCTGATCCATGATTGGGGTGGTAGTACAAACACTAATGTAGTCCCCCCAGTCACCGGCAGACTCCTGCAGCCAGGGAATTACTACTCCACTCCCATCATGGAACAGACTTGTTTCCATGATGAGAGTAGTAGTAGCCCCACAACACTGCAGGAGTCTGCTGATGTCATCTTTTCTGAGCATGCTCAGATGTAATTACGAATATTTTAAACCCGGGTGCAAACGGATGACATTAAAGGTTCATCTGTTTGCCACAGACTTCAATCTTAAAATTATGATGTCCATGTTTTCTTCCGTTTTTTTCACGGAAGAAAAAATACTGCATGTGCTGATTGTTTCTTACGTGAAAAAAACGGAAATGAGTGCAAACGGGTGCACACGGATGTTAACGGATTGTAAAAAAATCCCATTGACATGAATGGGATCTTTTTTAAACCGTTTTAAATCCATTTACATTCTGCAAAAACGGAGCTGAAACAGGGATAAAAAACAGGCACAAACGGCCGTGTGAACGCACCCTAACTTTACACTTACTTGCCTTACATGTGTGTGGTGGATTGACCCCTTTTGGGGATTTCATGGTTCCCCCAGGTTCAGCTTTCCTCCAGTGTTTGGATGACTGTTGTCTCGAGCCTTTCCCAGGATCCTGTTCAGCTCCTGTTCAGCTCAAGACTGATTACAGGGATGGCAGCATGTACTGCTGGACCGCACACGTCATCAGGGCCTGGCTTGTAGGGGAGGACAAGAAGAAGCCAAGCTTCCTGTGATAAACTGTTGTCTCATGCCAAACAGGATCCTGGGAAAAGCTCAAGACAACAATCATCCAGACACCAGAGGAATGCTGAACCTGGGGGACCATGAAATCACAAAAAAGGGGTCGATCCACCCCACACATATAAGGCAAGAAAAGCCCTTAGAACATAACTTGGTATCACAGGCACAAAAGTGAAAAGTTATTAAATCCTGGATAATCCCTTTAAGTGTTTTAGAAGATGGACAGCCCCTTTAATCTATCAGTAATAGAACATTATGATTTAGAATCATTGAAAACAGACAGCATAAAGAATATGCAACTTCTGAATTGGGTAAAAGAATAGAAATTGTTGAGTAAAGCTCTCTTATTACTGATCATAACATAGGTAGAATGATACAGAGATAAAAGACAGCATTCATATCTCTTGTAATGACAGCCCTTATGAAAATAACCTGATTAATGAGCAAAATATTGTTCCGTTCATTACGGCATACATAAGGTATTAGGATAAAGATGCAATTAAATTGCTAATTACAGAAATGCCAATGTGGCGACATTATTTACCTAACATATAGTCAGACCTGACAGCGCAATAGTGTGATTTTTATAGTAAGATATAAAGTAAAATTATAATAAGTATTTGTGCGCTCAGGAGGCTTGTAACCTACTGTGTTCTACTACATGGATTGTCCTGCTCCATGCTCTATCAAATTGTTTTGACAACTTCGACTTTTACAAGAGATTTCTTAATTAAAAAATGCACTTTGAAACTATTTTGGTGAATGAATTATAGATAACATTTAGTTTACTATATCATTTTATTTTTATATGGATGTTGCTCTTTTCGTCAGAGATAAATTGGACTCAACGTCTTACGGTAGTTGATAACATATTGTACTGATCACTTTTTTCGGCTCTCATTGTTCAAGCATGATACAAGTTTCAGAAACACAATTTAGACCTCTTAAAATGAACCTGTCATATGGGAAATGCAGTCCAATCTACTAGCATCCAGTTTATAGTGAAAGGGGGGGGGGGGCTGAGCAAATTGTTAAATAGGTTTACAGTGGTCCCTCAACATACAATAGTTTCAACATACAATGGTCCATATTCAACGTACAATCCTACCAACAGTCCAGATCTGCGAAACGTGTCAATGGCTGGAAGAACTGATAAGAATGGACATTTTTAAAAACACCTGTATTACTGAAGTGTATGCACTGAATTCCTGTCTGGTAGTGCCTTCTTACAGTACAGGGAGGTATTACATGTTCTGTACTACTTTTTACCTGTGCCACAGTTAGCTGCTCCTTTGGACACCAGGTAAGGGCAGCTCAATTTTACTTTTTTGGGGACACTGCGGCCCTGATTTACTAAGAGTGGAGTGTAGGTTTTGTTGTATTTTTGCTGTTGTGACCTTTTTTCCATGGTATTTACTAATTTACTCCACTTTCCTAAACTTTATACTTGCTTTAACCTGTTCAGGACGCAAGGCGTATGCATATGCCCTGCATCCCAAGTCCTTAAGGACGTAGGGCGTATGGATACGCCCATGGGAATTTCGGTCCCCGCCGCTAGCCGGTTGGGGACTGGACCGGAATGCCTGGATTAATTGAAGGGTTTAGAATAGACATGAAACTGGTTCATTCTGGACACTAAGCCTAATAATCAGCTGACACTTTTTTTCTGTACAGAAATATTTTCTGCACTCTCTTCCTTATTATCACACAATAAATGACAATGAAAGGTGATACCAGTCAATAAGACCATATCAGGCAATTTACAATAGATGATGGTTAAAGCTTACCCTCTTCCCTCTTTGCAGATTGACCTCTGCACAGGTCATAGAGCATGCCTAAAAAACTATCCTATATAAGTCAACGAACCAGTATTAGATTATTGGGGGAGAATTATCAAAACCTGTGCAAAGGAAAAGTAGCCCAGTTGCCCATAGCAACCAATCAGATAACTTCTTTACAAACAAACAGATTAGGAAAAACAGACATGTTTTAGTATCTGAAAAGAATATAGACTATCCTTAGGTGACACATTCCCATTTATGGCTCAAAAAGATGATATTTAAACTAAATATACAAAGTATGCATAAACCTAGACCTGATCTATTATATATTTATAGTTATTTTACTTTTTGTATTTTGGCATAAGTTTTTACTGCCATGGACTCTCTAGTCATGGACACCGCCTGTCGACAATTTTGTCAAAAATTCAATTTTAATACAGATTTCTATGCAGCGACCATTAACATTGATTTAAACCGTGGGGAGAGAAGCGCCCGATACATATTTAATAAATTCTGGTGTAGAAAAATGATTTCTCTAATTATCACCGCCAAAGAATGATGCAAATAAATGTGGCAATAATCTTGTTAAATAGTTTTGGAGCCTTTAGATTATTTAATATTTCTTGCTATTTATGAGAAACATAAAGCTGTCACCTTTGGGGGAAAAAAAAGAGAAGTTTCTCTGTATTTTACGAGATGATAGACTGTGCAAATTAAAGAGTATTATCCTCTCTTGTAAAGGAAGCGAGCGTTTTACCCCGACATGGTGATTAGAGTAATAGCGCCTGGATTGACGTCTGTTCCGAGCTCCGCTTCCAAAACTAATAATTAAATAAACTTTTGGCCATCAGGCCTGTGAAAGTTCTGGCCAAATACAAACATTCTCGTATCACTGACCTTTTCCACTCTTGACTTAGGGCTGTTAAGGAGGCTGTATCTAGCACTTAGCACTTGACACCTAGCAGTGAATTTAAGAATAAACTTGTGAAGCAGGGGCTCTTACCAGAGGTTTCCTCTCAGCCTTATGATTTCATCCGGAAGAGGCCTCTAAAAATAAACACCCTTCACGTTAGCCTTTTTTTTTTTTTTTTTTACAATGCTTCATACTTTACTTTCTGTATATCTGCCACTTTTCCACCAGGAGTTATTACCGTTATATATTTTACAGACACTTTACTGTCATCTAAGTGGTTTATTTTATTCCCCTGGCTTTGAGAAAACTACAAAAAGAATTTTGTAATCCGAATGTGATTGTGAGCTGAGAGTAATGTTTCGAAAAAAGGACTAAACATAAATTGCATTACGGCAATATTGTGTTTATGAAGACTTTAATATTGTGCCCGGAGTTGGCGTTAGTTTTCAAAGTTGGATAAGCAGAAGACGGTACCTCTCGTGGATCCCAGATTTGCTGCTTGGTATTCTTTAATGTACTTGAATTTGAAGTTTTCTTAAAGTGAATGTGTCATCATAAATTTTTTATATTAACCATAATTTTTTAAGAATTTTTGGTGATTTTATTTTTATTTTTTTTCATTTTCCTTTTCATTATCTATGTTTTTAAATTATCCTGAAATCTTGCAGTTTCCATTCTGGCCACTAGGGCTTAAACTAAGCTGACACTTCCTGTTCTGTACTAATCACTTTTAACATACACACAATAGCTGTTGCTTACAGATCAGCCCCCCCCTAAAATTACCTCTCAAAAGGTCACCGAGCTTGAACAGAAACCTTTCCGTTTCATACTAGTGGGACAGCTTCAGCCTATTGCTTATGTTCATGGATCCTGCTGTAAAGCATATCTCTAAATTGCTGTTAAAACAGCTCAGGCATGATGGCAGCCTCATAATAATGTACATTACAATCAGTAATTAGAAATAGATTAGAATTATCTATTATTATAAGTAGTAGTAGTAATTAAAAAAAAGATCAGGTTTCAGTATCTGGTTCTAATCAGTAAAAAAAAAAATCTAGGTGATCCATTCCTTTTAAAAGGACCACTACTCTTAATTTATTGATAACTTTTTCACTACTGTTTGGGAATTTTATTCTCATCTTTGGTGTTTTTACCAGCCTATTCTCTGTTTTTGAGATTAAGAATAGCACAGTCGACTATTCCTACGTTAAAAAAATGCCAGGATCCGAACATAAACAGTTAAACTTAATGAGATCCATCAGGATTCGTCAGTATCAGTTTAAAACTGAAGCCATTGCACAAGTGTGAACAGAGGCTTAGACTACTCAAAAAAATATATAGATTATATTTTCAGTTGCCATACATCAAAATGTAGATGTCACTGGTGGTCTGCATTAAGAGCTTAGCTAGTTCTTCTTAAAGGGGTACTCCGCTGTTCAGCGTTTGGAACAAACTGTTCTGAACGCTGGAGCCGTTGCCAGGAGCTTTTGATGTCGTAGCCCCTCCCCCTCATGATGTCATGCCCCCAATGCAAGTCTATGGGAGGGAGTGTGACAGCTGTGACGCCCCTCCCATAGACTTGCATTGAGGGCTCGGGGTGTGACATCATGATGGGGTGGGCTATGACGTCACGAGCTCCTGGCTCCAGTGGTCGGAACAGTTTGTTCCAAACGTTGAGCAGCGCAGTACCCCTTTAAGGGATTTCATTTACCTTTAGAAGCAATATCTAAATAAAAAAAAAGAAAAACCCTGACAAAGTTTGTGTATAATCCACAACAAATGCCCTTGTTCTGCATAAGGGTAGTTTCCTTCTCTTGAGTGAGTTTTGTCTATTCTTTAGGCACCTGTACACTTAAGGGCCTCTGCTTCTCAACCCTTAGCAGAGACTGAGACTTCTGTAGGAAAGCCTAAAGGCTATATACAATAAATAGAAGTAGATTGATGGTTGAACAACAGTTAGATGCACAATAGCCTGATGTATGATCGTTTCTCACACAGCCATACACATTTTAGTCTATATTGACCATTACAGTTGAATGATCAATGACACCAAGTTAAAGGGGTTCTCCGGTGCTTAGACATCTTATCCCCTTATCCGTTTGTAATCAGTGCCCAGAGCGTGTTCGCTCCGGGTCTGATTACCGGCGACCACTACGGGAGGGGGTTGATAGCTGTCACGCCCCCTCTCATAGGCTTGCATTGAGGGGCGGAGTGTGACGTCACACGGGGGCGGATATGTGACATCACATGCCGCCGGCCCTTTGGTCGCCGGTAATGAGACCCGGAGCGAACACGCTCCGGGGACTGATTACAAATGTGGTGCCACGTGCAAGATCCCGGGGGTCCCCAGCGGCGGGACTCCCGCGATAAGGCATCTTATCCCCTATCCTTTGGATAGGAGATAAGATGTCTAAGCACCGGAGAACCCCTTTAAGAAAGAACAGTCCTTCCGAAAATGTTCTGAGGATATTCTGTCCTGAAAGATTGCTCATGGACAAAAGTCTTCCAATCGTCATCTAAAACAAATGTTTGTTGTTGGTTTTTCCTGACAGATCATATTGGTTGGTTTTTCCTGACAGATCATATTGGTCTAAGTAATCTGTTTTCATCGACTTTATTCTATTGTATATGATTGCCATAAGTCTTCTACTACAAGCTTTGCAGAATGGTTTTCTTAGATTTGTTCTGACCTGTAAGGGTGTAGACTATAAATGGGCTCCAATAAATAAGTGCATATTCAATTCTATTTGGAAAGCTTTCATAGAAAACACCCCCAAAAAGTTAGCAGCAGGAAATGTCTAGGTTCATTGACTGCATGGCACATGTTCATTGATATATGTGTAAAAGGTCACGCATATATTGTGACAGTGCTGCTACAGTATATGCACATTTTACTTGTATTTGTTCTATGTTCTAACATGATACATGGAATTAGAGCAAAGACAACTGTTAAAGCTTCATTGAGGTTATTGGCAGCTCATGAAACTTGGGATCATGTACAGTGGTCCCTCAACATACGATGGCAATCCGTTCCAAATGGACCATCGTTTGTTGAAACCATCGTATGTTGAGGGATCCTTTCAATGTAAAGTATAGGACAGTGGTCTACAACCTGCGGACCTCCAGATGTTGCAAAACTACAACACCCAGCATGCCGGACAGCCAACAGCTGTCCGGGCATGCTGGGAATTGTAGTTTTGCAACATTTGGAGGTCCGCAGGTTGAAGACCACTGGTATTGGAGGTTATACTCACCTGTCCCTGCCGCTCCGGACCGTCACCGCTAGTCACCGCTGCCCTGGATGTCACCTTCCATTGCTGTCGCCGCGTCCCCGTGGTGTCCCCGGCACTCCGGCAAGGCCTCTGCTTCCCCGGCATCCTCACACTCCGTCTTCGCCATCACGTCGCTCCGCACGTCGCTCCTATTGGATACGGGACGGCATGCGCAGCGACGTGATGATGACGATGCAGAGGATCCCGAAGAGGACGCGCCGGAACCCCGAGGACAGGTAAGTGATTATCAACGGACCACACGGGGCACCGTAAACGGCTATCCGGTGCCAGCTGAAGCAGTCTGCGCTGCCGGATAGCCGTTTATGCGATGGCCCCGACATACAAAAACATTGTATGTTGATGCTGCCTTCAACATGCGATGGCCTCTGAGAGGCCATCGTATGTTGAAAAGATCCTATGTCGGGGCCATTGTAGGTCGGGGGGTCACTGTATACTGATTGTTATGATCATTAGGCTTTCCTTGTAAAATAAGCAGAAATGATAGGTTAAAGGGGTTGTCTGGGAATTTTAGAAATATGTCTAGCAGCAGGAAATAAGAAAAAGTCATAATAAAATAACCTCACCTGTTAAATTCCTTGCTCCTCTTACACACTAGTGGTTCCAGTCTTTCCTTTTACTTAGCTAAAACCATAATGTCATGTACGTCCCCATGTATCACTGGCCTCAGTTGAGCATTTTTTTTCTCACTTTCGGAACTCATAGTGGAGCATTTATCATGAATAATTTTTTATTTTATTCCCAAACAGTGCCTTAACCCCTTAAGGATGCAGGACGTAAATGTATGTCCTGGTGCGGTGGTACTTAACGCACCAGGACGTACATTTACGTCCTGTGCATAACCGCGGGCATCGGAGCGATGCCCGTGTCATGCACGGCTGATCCCGGCTGCTGATCGCAGCCAGGGACCCGCCGGCAATGGCCGACGCCCACGATCTCGCGGGCGTCCGCCATTAACCCCTCAGGTGCCGGGATCAATACAGATCCCGGCATCTGCGGCAGTGCGTGATTTCAATGAATGATCGGATCGCCCGCAGCGCTGCTGCGGGGATCCGATCATTCAGAACACCGCACGGAGGTCCTCTCACCTTCCTCCTTCCGACTCCCGGTGTCTTCTGCTCTGGTCTGAGATCGAGCAGACCAGAGCAGAAGATGACCGATAACACTGATCTGTTCTATGTCCTATACATAGAACAGATCAGTATTAGCAATCATGGTATTGCTATGAATAGTCCCCTATGGGGACTATTCAAGTGTAAAAAAAATGTAAAAAAATGTAAAAGTAAAAGTAAAAAAAAGTGAAAAATCCCCATCCCCAATAAAAAAGTAAAACGTCCGTTTTTTCCTATTTTACCCCCAAAAAGCGTAAAAAATAAATTTAATAGACATATTTGGTATCGGCGCGTGCGTAAATGTCCAAACTATTAAAATAAAATGTTAATGATCCCGTACGGTGAACGGCGTGAACGTAAAAAAAAATGCCAAAATTGCTACTTTTTTAATACATTTTATAAAAAAAAATAATAAAAAATTTATTAAAAGTTTTTTATATGCAAATGTGGTATGAAAAAAAAAAGTACAGATCATGGCGCAAAAAATGAGCCCTCATACCGCCACTTATACAGAAAAATAAAAAAGATAGAGGTCATCAAAATAAAGGGATTATAAACGTACTAATTTGGTTAAAAAGTTTGTGATTTTTTTTAAGCACAACAATAATATAAAAGTATGTAATAATGGGTATCATTTTAATTGTATTGACTGTAAATTGTACGGTGTGAAAACGAAACCTTCCAAAATTAGCAAAATTGCATTTTTCTTTTTAATTTCCCCACAAAAATAGTTTTTTTTGGTTGCGCCATACATTTTATGATATAATGAGTGATGTCATTACAAAGGACAACTGGTCACGCAAAAAACAAGCCCTCATACTAGTCTGTGGATGAAAATATTAAAGAGTTATGATTTTTAGAAGGCGAGGAGGAAAAAACGAAAACGTAAAAATTTTATTGTTATTATTTCAATGCACTATATATTTTTTATTTATTTTTTTCACGGAGAACATCTTTGACAGTTGAAAATATTTTTCATCATTTAATTTTGGTTAAAAACAGTATAATAGATAAAAATAAAGTCCAAAGTAGTTTAAACTCTGACAGTATATGTAGTATGACGCTCGCCCTTTGGGATCACCCTGGCCTTCACTTCTGCACTAAAGAGACAAACTTAACACTTTTATGCTTCATCAGTCGAGGATATGGTCAGATTAGTTAACGCTCAACTCAACAGAGATATTTGTGGCGTGGTAACTTGCATTACCTGAAAATGCCATTGAAAACCAGACAGACAGGGCCTATAGAGGCTGGGGACCCCATTTAAAAACTGATCGACAAAATAATGAAGATACTGTTTACTGATAGAATAAACCTGAGAATCAGCTGGGGAATCTAAAGTTTCTGAAGAGAAGTGTTTTTTTTTTTCCTATAGAGTGGATTATTTACCATTTATAATTACAGAAACTGACTCTTCACATATTGTGGTAGAGGGTCAGGATATGTACACAGATATATGGTTGGAATGTGGAGTGGATCAGGGGGAAGGTCATGGTTTAACACAAGAGATATGGCTGCAATACAGGATGTAATACATGACTTGTTAATACAAAGTATACTATTCAATACAGTAACCTTTATACATGAAAATCTAACATCACTCAGTTCACTTTAAAGCTGTACATCTCTTTTTTAGAATCTAATGGACTACCGTAGATACTGGAGTATAAGCCAACCCGAATATAAGCCGAGGCCCCTAATTTCACCCCAAAAAGCCAGGAAACGTTATTGACTCGACTATAAGCCTAGGGTGGGAAATACATCATCCCCCCATGTCATCATCCCTCCCTGTCATCATCCAGATCCCCATCATTATCACCCTGTCATTATCACCCCTGTCATTATCACCCCCTTCATTATCACCCCCGTCATTATCACCCCCGTCATTATCACCCCCGTCATTATCACCCCCGTCATCATCACCCCCGTCATCATCACCCCTGTCATCATCACCCCCGTCATCATCATCTTGTCATTATCACCCCCGTCATCATCACCCCTGTCATCATCAACCCCGTCATCATCACCCCCGTCATCATCACCCCGTCATCATCACCCCGTCATCATCATCATTCATCATCACCGCCTGTCAATCCCTTCGTCGTCATCCAGACCCCCCTTTAGTTTTCTACTCACCTCCCCTTGGTGGGAAGGAAGGGTGAGCTGGTCTGGGCCATCTATGCTGAAGGGACCGTCCGGAGGGGAAGGGTTAGTCGTTCCGGCCTGTCCATTTTCACCGGGAGGCCCTCTTCTCTGCTCTGGGCTGGCCCTGGCCTAGTGACATTGCCTTGACGACGCACAGGGACGTTCATACTCAGGGACGTCTGCTGCGCACGGACGTCCCTGTGCGTCGTCGTCAAGGCAACGTCACTAGGCCAGGGCCGGCCTGGAGTGAAGAAGGGCCTCCCGGTGAAAATGGACAGGCCGGAACGACTAACCCACCCCACCGGACGGTCCCTGCAGCATAGATGGCCCGGACCAGCTCACCCTTCCTTCCCACCGAGGGGAGGTGAGTAGAAAACTAAAGGGAGGGTCTGGATGATGACGAAGGCCGCAGTGGTCTTCAACCTGCGGACCTCCAGATGTTTCAAAACTGCAATTCCCAGCATGCCCGGACAGCCGATGGCTGTCCGGGCATGCTGGGAGTTGTAGTTTTGTAATATCTGGAGGTCCGCAGGTTGAAGACCACTGAGAAGGGATTGACAGGTGGAGAGTTCACTCGAGTATAAGCCGAGGGGGCGTTTTCAGCACGAAAAATTGTGCTGAAAAACTCGGCTTATACTCGAATATATACAGTATTTCTCTGTCATGTTTTGTTTTCCATTCCAGATCTTGGGCCAGTTTACCCAAACTGTTGCCATATGTCAGAAGTGTTCATTGAAAGTATTCCCCATCTTTTACACATTCACTGGCCATTGACCACAATGTTTTTTTTATGGTGGCCCATAGGGAAGGAAAACCTCTAAATACACCTTCCTGGCAGCTGTTGGCAAAATACAACTACAACTCCTAGCATTCCTTTATAGTTGTAATAGCTGATTTTGCCACTTACTCTGTCAGACACCACTAACTACCTGGAGGATCAAATTTTGGTGTGATTGGACCTTTACACAAGAAAATGACCCCAAATGGTTGTTAGAACAATGGCCCTCCGAGCCTACATTTACAGTATGAATCTAGTTTAAAAAAAAAATGCAGTGTGCATTGATGATGGCAGTCCATGGCCCAGATTTAGGGGGATTGTTTTTTTTTTTTTTTTTTATTCCTACTCATTAGGGTTTTGTTTTCACTTTCCATAAAATTTAAGGGGAATTCTACTATTTTTTTTTTTATTTGACTATGCTACAGGGACTGTAAAGTTAGTGTAGTACCTAATATACAGCATGTACCTGTCTCTGATGGCTGGTCTTGCATTCTTATGTGATCTTTGCTCTGAATGTTCATTTTTAACAGGTATTCCCAGGATGCAGTGCCGCCAAGACACTACCTCACTAGTCAAATTATGATAGGGAACCTGTTCTGCTTCAATGGGTGGAGTGACCACAGGGAATTTGCAACAACTGGAGGCACCCTGGTTAGAAATCACTGGTCCAATGAGTGGGGTGGCTGATATGTGGGAAGGAGAAAAGTTGAATTTTGGGATTTGTAGTAAAAGATAAAACTCCAACAGGAAAAAGCCAGTTCACAAAAAAGAAAGCCACAGTGTTATGGTAATTTCACGACATAGCCAAAGACAAGCACAGATCCTTCCTAAGCATGTCCATTACTGTCTGGCAAGTAAGTGCCAAAATCACCTTATGGTGGATAACCTCATTAACTAACAGTCTGCTTGTTGTTTAGTGTGTTTGTTTGGTTTTTAATGTACTCTTCTTCATTCTAATGCACCATCAATAGACAATTTGAGCCAAAAACTGTAGGAAAACCCTTAGTAAATATTGCAAAACATATAAAAAGAATAAACACCCCCTTTTATGGTTTTTGAGCTGTTTTGTCGGTCTAAGTGCAAAATCACGAAAAACCCAACAGGAATACATAATACATTTGTTGGAAAAACTCAAAACTTGCTAAATAAAGCAAAAATAAATAAATTATAAATAAAATGTTTGCTTTCAGTTTAGTAAATCTTGGCCTATAAGTTAAAATTTAATTGTCGGGGAGCAAGGATATGTGCAGCCCTAAACTCACACACAGGCACTTCCCCTGCTAACTTAAGTATCCGCCCTAAGCAACTGATCCTCAACTGGATGGTGGTCCCTGTTCTGAGTAAGGGCAGGGGAGTCCATAAGTCCAATACAATGAAAAAACACTGTTAACAAGTTAGGTAGCAGTTCAGAACACAATGGGTTTACAGGCACAGAACAAGAAACAAAACACGGGATAAACAGACAAACTGTAAAAGCATTATCAGACAGGCCTAATGGGTGATGGATCGGCCTTTGGTGACCCTGTAACCTGGAAAGCCTACATCTTGGAAAATGTTCTAGCCACTGCCAGAGGTGGAAAAGGAAAAAAGACCCCAAACAATCATCAGCAAAGTCTTTAGTCTAAAAGAAGCCCTTCCCAGATTCTGCACCCTCCAGGTTACTCCCTATCCATAAAACACCTCCTAGAAGCAGTCAGGCAGGTCTATAACTAAAGACAGGATGTTACATTGAAATTAACCCTTCCTGTGTTGAAAAGGTGGCATTTAACTCTGTGAAGCTTATGGGCATAAAAACACAAATATAGCAAATAAAATATTCATATGCATAACACCACTCTATACGGAAGAATAATCAAGTCACTTAACCAAGAGTCAAAATACACAGGGTAGATCAAGCAAGGAGAAATACAAAAGCTAGTGCAGAAAAACTCTAACACAAGCAAGGATTGATAGACTGGTAAGTTTATATCCACCTGAGAATGGCGTGGACACTAAGACAAAATACAATTGACCTGTCATCAATGCTACCTGATTGGCCTAGGCATTGCCACAGCAACACAAAATCATTAACCAACTCCAAATTAATTAACCTCTTTGCTGTAATCAAATACATTCATTACATCAAAAATGTTAAAGGGGTACTCCCGTGGAAAAAAAATTTTTTAAATCAACTTGTGCCAGAAAGTTAAATAGATTTGTAAATCACTTCTATTAAAAAATCTTAATCCTTCCAGTACTTTTTAGGGACTGTATACTAAAGAGAAATCAAAAAAAGAAATGCATTTCCTCTGATGTCATGACCACAGTGCTCTCTGCTGACCTCTTCTTTCCAATTTAGGAACTGTCCAGGGCAGGAAAAAATTCCCATAGCAAACATATGCTGCTCTGGACAGTTGCTAAAATGGACAGCAGAGGTCAGCAGAGAGCTCTGTGGTCATGACATCAGAAGAAATGCATTTATTTTTTGGATTTCTCTTTAGTATACAGCCACTAAAAAGTACTGGAAGGATTACAACATTTTATTAGAAGTGATTTATGAATCTGTTTAACTTTCTGGCACCAGTTGATTTTTCAAAAAAAAATAGTTTTCCACAGGAGTACCCCTTTAAGGAACCATAATTATAGGAACTTTCAGCAGTTTGTGCTCAAGTAGTTCTTATGTGGAATATGACTAGACTGGCTAGCCTCCCCCCTCCTCCACAAATTATGAGACTAGAAAGCCCATAACCCTGCTGCCAATTCACCAACTGTCGTTCATTGGACCATTTTTGTTAGCCATTAAAAACTGCATAGCAGGAATAATCCACAAGGCATCCTCCACATGTGGCGTTACTGCATACCTTCCGGTCACGTGTCTGTGTGATTTCTATATAAATTTCAAGTTTGCACTTTCTTCTTTGCATACCAAAGGCCTAACTAGGAGGCGCTGATCCATGCCGGTGTCACAACCTTGCAATGTTTAATGAGATTGATGTTGGTTTTCTTCCATTTAAATACTCCACAAGACCTGCCATTTTGGATATAGTCTGACATTTAGCAATCACAATAAGGATAGTGACTCATATCCTTATGCTTGCTCATTTGTCCTGCTTCCAGCACATTAACTTTACCCCCTTAAGGACTCAGCCCATTTTGGCCTTAAGGACTCAGACAATTTAATTTTTACGTTTTCATTTTTTCCTCCTCGCCTTGTAAAAATCATAACTCTTTTATATTTTCATCCACAGACTAGTATGAGGGCTTGTTTTTTTGCGCGACCAGTTGTCCTTTGTAATGACATAACTCATTATATCATAAAATGTATGGCGCAACCAAAAAACACTATTTTTGTGGGGAAATTAAAACGAAAAACGCAATTTTGCTAATTTTGGAAGGTTTTGTTTTCACGCCGTACAATTTATGGTAAAAATGACGTGTGTTCTTTATTCTAAGGGTCAATACGATTAAAATGATACCCATTATTATATACTTTTATATTATTGTTGCGCTTAAAAAAAATCACAAACTTTTTAACCAAATTAGTACGTTTATAATCCCTTTATTTTGATGACCTCTAACTTTTTTATTTTTCCGTATAAGTGGCGGTATGTGGGCTCATTTTTTGTGCCATGATCTGTACTTCTTTTTGATACCACATTTGCATATAAAAAACTTTTAATAAATTTTTTATAATTTTTTTTTTAATAAAATGTATTAAAAAAGTAGGAATTTTGGACTTTTTTTTATTTTTTTTCGTTCACGCCGTTCACCGTATGGGATCATTAACATTTTATTTTAATAGTTCGGACATTTACGCACGCGGCGATACCAAATATGTGTATAAAAAATGTTTTTTACGCTTTTTGGGGGTAAAATAGGAAAAAACGGACGTTTTACTTTTTTATTGGGGGAGGGGATTTTTCACTTTTTTTTTACTTTTACTTTTACATTTTTTCACATTTTTTTTACACTTGAATAGTCCCCATAGGGGACTATTCATAGCAATACCATGATTGCTAATACTGATCTGTTCTATGTATAGGACATAGAACAGATCAGTATTATCGGTCATCTCCTGCTCTGGTCTGCTCGATCACAGACCAGAGCAGGAGACGCCGGGAGCCGCACGGAGGAAGGAGAGGGGACCTCCGTGCGGCGTTATGAATGATCGGATCCCCGCAGCAGCGCTGCGGGCGATCCGATCGTTCATTTAAATCGCGAACTGCCGCAGATGCCGGGATCTGTATTGATCCCGGCACCTGAGGGGTTAATGGCGGACGCCCGCGAGATCGCGGGCGACGGCCATTGCCGGCGGGTCCCTGGCTGCGATCAGCAGCCGGGATCAGCCGCGCATGACACGGGCATCGCTCTGATGCCCGCGGTTATGCTTAGGACGTAAATGTACGTCCTGGTGCATTAAGTACCACCTCACCAGGACAAACATTTACGTCCTGCGTCCTTAAGGGGTTAAAGGGGTACTCTGTTGCTCAGCGTTTGGAACAAACTGTTCCGAATTTTGTAGCCGGTGCAGGGAGCTCGTGATGCCATAGCCACGCCCCCTCCCATAAACTTGCATTGAGGGGGTGGGGTGTGCAATCATGAGGGGGCGGGTCTATGATGTCACGAGCTTCCGGCTCCAGCGTTTGGAACAGTTTGTTCCAAACGCTGAGTAGCGGATTACCCCTTTAAGAACTGTTTACTGTAATGGCTAAATTACAGTAAACATTGTATATCTGACTCCTTGACTGTCACCATCATATGAAGGTAAACAATGTTAGGTCATCTGTCTGTACACTTATGTTTTATGGTAGACCAATAGACAAATTATTCCTTGCTTTTTTTTTTTTTTTCTTTTGTTTCTTAAAGGATGTTCCCTAATATGTTAATATGGAAACCTGAAATCTTATATAGCCAATAAAATGCCAAAATCAAGGCCTGCTTAGCAAAGTAAATGCTCTTATTGATTTATCTGCTGTCTCTTATTCTCCATTTAGTGTGTTTGGTAACATAGCACATATCTGTACAGCTACAGGAAGGCGCAAATGACATTCACACCTTTTAATAGCTGTCATTAACAGTTCATTTGTTATTCTGCAGGAGAATCAGCAGCACTTCATCAGGAGCAATGCTCACGGTAAAAAGGCAAATCAAAACACATTCACGACGATCCAGGTCTAACTTGACACCTTCTGGCTCTAATATTTAAAATGTCCTTTAAAAATGAATGTTTAAACTGGCTCCTTGGAGAGTTCCTCAGACCTCTACTTTTAACATCTATACGTGCCCTTGCCCAGTCTTGCGTACAAATTCTTTAATTTTTTTTTTCATTTGACACAGTCCATAGTATCACCTACTTATACAGTTAATCATGTGGTGACAAAGATTTTTTATTTATTTATTTATTTATTTCTAGCACTTTTATCTTCTTTTCATGTGCATGCTGGCCACCACCACATCCATCTGCCAAATTTTAGCTTATGACTTTTCTTTTTGTTTTTATAGAGCCTACATTTTTTCTTCATTTAGTTTGTCATTTTAAATGTTTGTATTTGAAAACTGGTTTTCTGTAAATAAAGCTTCATAATTTAGTGACAAAAAGTATTACAACTTTTTAATATGCTCTTGTGTTTCATTTGTATACTATTTTAAGGATCTTTAGTTGCTGTGGGAGAATAAAAAAAAAAAAAAATCTTATTAGGTTAAACTATTTTTAATATAAAACATGGCTTGCACTTTCAGAATTTTTTCAGCCATTTTGGTATATTTTTTAGACTTTTTTGCAGCTATTTTTCCAGATGTTTTGTTTTCTTTCTTTTTTTTTTTTTTTTTTTGCTATAGCAAATGCTATTATGCATCACACAATGGATTCCACTCAACAATGGAATGCTCAGCCTTCAACAACGTATAAAAAAAGATACAGGCAGCGGCAACTTCCAAAGATACAGGCAGCAGCACACCATTACTTCATGCTCAACCCTGGGTTTCACCTTTCAGCCTGGTCATGGGGCCATTTGCAAACCTGTTATTGTTTAGCAGCCCCCCCAGAAAAGTAAAAAAAAAAAGGTAAAAAAACAGGCGTTTTTTTTTATCATAAACATCTGAAAAAAATTACTTTAAACTTAATTTAGTTGCCATAAAACATGACTGGATGGGAATTGCCAGCCATTTGTCCATTGATTTCAATGGCCCACAGTATAAAAAAAATATATATTTTATGTTTTGACTTTCTACAGAATGTGAATATAGCCAGTGAGAGCTGAGGGGGTGAGACCCAGCCAGGGATTTTTGGGGATCACAGGGGGCCTAGTGATTTGCTGGAGGTGTCGGGGGCCAGGTGGGGAAAGGAGGGGGGCAGAGGGTCTCGAGCCATCCTGATTTTAGCTATGGGGTCCCCTGAATCATATCGACGCCTCTAAACATATCCTTAGGCTTTTAAGGTAGTATACCAACAAATTATAGTATATAGGGACTCCACGTTCTGCCATTCGTTGCTCTGTACAACCATGTAGCATATAGTAAGTTTGTATTACAGAATAAATCATTGTAGTGAATATACAGTTACAAGAAAAAGTATGTGAACCCTTTGGAATTATATGGATTTCTGCACAAATTGGTCATAAAATGTGATCTGATCTTCATCTAAGTCAAAACAATAGACAATCACAGTCTGCTTAAACTAATAACACACAAAGAATTAAATGTTACCATGTTTTTATTGAACACAGCATGTAAACATTCACAGTGCAGGTGGAAAAAGTATGTGAACCCTTGGATTTAATAACTGGTTGAACGTCCTTTGGCAGCAATAACTTCAACCAAACGTTTCATTTAGTTGCAGATCAGACTTGCACAATGGTCAGGAGTAATTCTTGACCATTCCTCTTTACAGAACAGTTTCAGTTCAGCAATATTCTTGGGAGGTCTGGTGTGAATCTCTTTCTTGAGGTCATGCCACAGCATCTCAATCAGGTTGAGGTCAGGACTCTGACTGTGCCAATCCAGAAGGTGTATTTTGTTCTATTTAAGCCATTCTGTTGTTGATTTACTTCTATGCTTTGGGTCGTTGTCCTGTTGCAACACCCATCTTCTGTTGAGCTTCAACTGGTGGACAGATTGCCTTAAGTTCTCCTGCAAATTGTCTTGATAAATTTCGGAATTCATTTTTCCTTGGATGATAGCAAGCCGTCCAGGCCTTGAGGCAGCAAAACAGCCCCAAACCATGATACCCCCACCACCATACTTCACAGTTGAGATGAGGTTTTGATGTTGGTGTGCTGTGCCTCTTTTTCTCCACACATAGTGTTGTGTGTTTCTTCCAAACAACTCAACTTTGGTTTCATCTGTCCACAAAATATCTTGCCAGTACTGCTGTGGAACATCCAAGTTCTCTTGTGCAAACTATAAACGTGCAGCAATGTTTTTTTTGGACAGCAGTGGCTTCCTCTGTGGTATCCTCATATGAAATCCATTCTTGTTTAGTGTTTTACGTATCGTAGATTCGCTAACATGGATGTTCGCATATGTCAGATATTTTTTTATGTTTTTAGCAGACACTCTAGGATTCTTCTTCATCTCATTGAGCAGTCTGTGCTGTGATCTTGCAGTCATCTTTACACTCCTAGGGAGAGTAGCAGCAGTGCTGAATTTTCTCCATTTATAGACAATTTATCTTACTGTGGACTGATGATCAGCAAGGCTTTTGGAGGTACTTTTATTACACTTTCCAGCTTTATGCAAGTCAACATTTCTTAATCGTAGGTCTTCTGAAAGCTCTTTTGTGCGAGGCATCACTCACATAAGGCAATGCTTCTTGGGAAAAGCAAACACAGGACTAGTGGGTGTTTTTTATAGGGCAAGACAGCTGTAACCCTTACCTCCAATCTCATCTCATTGATTGGACTCCAGTTGGATGACACCTCACTCCAATAAGCTCTTGGAGATGTCATTAGTCTAGCGGTTCACATACTTTTTCCACCTGCACTGTGAATGTATACATGGTATGTTCAATAAAAACATGGTAACATTTAATTATTTGTGTGTTACTAGTTTAAACAGACTGTGCTTGTCTATTGTTTTTACTAAGATGAAGATCAGATCACATTTTATGACCAATTTGTGCCGAAATCCATATAATTCCAAGGGATTCACACACTTTTTATTGCAACTGTATCCTTCCAGTAATGTTGGCATCAGTTGAGTTGACGGTCCAAGAAGAGTTAAGTCTCCAGTTTGATAAAGAGACACGATTCCTTGTTAAATCCACGTCTTATTAGTGTTTGTTTATTTCTTTGTCGCAACATTACCTCTTAACAAAAAAAAATAAAAAAACTAGTGGCATTTTCCATGTGAATGCATGGTGTGATTGGCAGTATTGATGCTTAATGCATAGCCATCTGGATGTCTGGATTATGTGAAGTGTGCCTTACTCCAGATTTGATCTATGTGAGATTTTCTTGATGCAGAGATCAATCATCTCGGGTTTACATTTAGATTTTTAATTGCTGAAAGTAATCTTGAACACATGCTGTTTTCAGAGTGCGCTGCAGATGCGAGCAAGCTTACTACTGAACCGTTTTTAGTCTTTTTTTTTTTTTTTTTCCTTAAATCGAGCCACAGGTTGCCTTAGGATATTAGGCTGAGTTTCTGTATTAATTTGGAAGTAAAGTCTGTTGCATTTGCTACTTACTTGTAGGCAACCAATTAAATGAGTAGACTTGAGCTTTAAAATATTATTGCACATTTTTATGTCACCAAATTGCCTATCACTACTTTCTTAAAGGGGTATTCTCCTTATCATAAAGTAATGGCATAATGCTTGAATATGCCATTACTTGCTGAGAGGTGGGGGTCCACCCTCTTGTACTCCCACCAATTGTGACAATCAAAGAGACAAGTACAAGTGCGGCACTGCAACTTGTTCTCTTGATTTTCTGGATGTCTGGGAACGCAGCTGAGAATGTTAAAAATCAGACACAGTCCCTTCACCAGCGTTCCTGTGCCATATGCTATTCTCCGACCTGACCTCTACTTGTGACCTGATCTTGCCTATTGCCTGCTGATTTTGTACCACTTTACTCTCTAGGTTTAGTCCTAACTTTGAATCTGGTTTATTTGTGTACTATGCTGCCATCTTTTGTTATTAACTATCTAACTTGTCCCTGGTTAACCCCTTTTCTGCTGAATTTGTACCTTATCTGCTCATGTGTTGCTAACCGGGCCTGTCTGACTTTCCTTGATGGCCAATGCACTTTATCCAGTAAGAGGGTCCTATTGTCCAGTCAGGGGTCGCTGTTTAGGGCTGATCATCCAGGTAGGCATGGACAGTGGTTTTGGACAGCTCACATACTGTACTTACTGCTGTTAGTGGCTGCACTGATATACTAAAAGATTGCCAGCTAGTTGGTTACCACTGCTCTAAACAAAACAAACAAAAAAGAAATAAAAATAACAGCAGTGATAACTTGGGAACAGGAAGGGAGAGATAAAGGGGTTACCTGAAGAATAAAACATATCCCCTATCCACAGGATCTCTGAGGGTCCGATCGCTGGGACCCCCCACAATCTTCAATACAGATCTGTCATCTACCTCTGAGCACCCTGGCTCTCACCATCTGGCCATAGCGATGTCCTACCTCAGACGATGATTGGCAGAGCGTGCTGTGACTCTTGAGACTAGTTTGTTTTATAACTTGGAAACCAGAGCACTCTGAGGTAGGAGACAGGCCCCATTATGAAGATTGCAGATGGGCCCAGTGGTCAAATACCTCACAGTAAGTTTGAATGGGGAGGGCCTCTCCATTGGCTGTCTGCAGCAGATTTTAAGTCAGTGGGGTCTGTGGCAGATTTTGTGCAGAGGAAATTCCGCTGCCCAAAATCTGCTTCAGACCACCTGTGGAGACCCCACCTTCATTTAAATTTGCAATGGGAAACACGTTGTGAGTTCGCAATTAAATCTGCTCATGTAAACAAGTGGTACTCTGCTGAAAACATCTTATCCCCTATCCAAAGGATAGGGGATAAGATGTCTAATCGCAGGGGGACCCCCGCGATCTCCGCTTTTTTTGATCAGACTTTTTGGATCACTTTGTATACTTTTTTAAGGTTTACAAAGTGACCAAAAATACACAATTTTGGACTTTGGATTTTTTTTTTTACGTGTACGCCATTGACCGTGCAGTTTAATTAACATTATATTTTTATAGCTCGGACATTTACGCATGCGGAGATACCACATATGTGTATTTTTATTTTTGTTTACATTTTTTTTTTAGGGGAAAAAGGGGTGATTCAAACTTTTATTTGGGAAGGGGATAAATCATATTTATTCACTTTTTTAAAACTATTTTTACACTTTTTTTTTTAGCCCCCTCAAGGGACTATTAAGTGCGATCCTTTGATTGCATAAACTATTCAATGCCATGCCATAGCATAGCATTGACAGTGTAACCTGCGCTATATTGCTCCAGCCTGCCTCTCAGGCTTGGAGCAATCAAATGACGATCGGACATCGTGGAGCGAGGTAAGGCGCCTCCCGCTGTCCTATCAGCTGTTCGGCCTCCGGAAAGCTCCACTGAGCTAACTGGCTTTGATTTCTCCTGTTTTAGATGCTGCAATCAACTTTGATTGCGGCGTCTAAAAAGTTGACACCGGATATCAGCCTGATTGGCGATGCCCGGTATTAGCCGCGGGTCCCGGTTGCTGATAGCAACTGGGACCCAGCAGATACGAAGCATGCTCAGCTTCTGAGCACGCTTCATATTATGGGAGCCGGCCACGAACGTAAATATACGTCTGTGGTCATTAAGGGGTAAAAAAACAAAACACCCAATCTGTGCACTAGCAGCTCCACATGGATTATGAGAACTGGACTTTTTTTGTTAAAGCGTCCACATTTCCTCTACGACCTTGCCTTGTTTGGCATATAACCTAGGATTTTAGTACTGTATAGTATCTGAGCTTATAAACTTATGTAATTTTTAGCAAACACTAAGTGAATTACCTACCATTCCTGTATTTTTCTGTACTAAAGATCTCCCCTGTATCGGAGCGATGTAATAACCGTGCAGCATTTACTGTGGCCTTATGGTAAAGTTAATAACTCAAGCAATAAACGGCAGAAAGCATTTAAACATGTAGCCATATAATGATTGTTACCCATTAATATGCTCTGTGCATACATGAAAATTACTGTTCACAAACAAAGGTCTATTATTGTAAAATTAGAACTTTCCACACAAGCCCGGCAAATTGTTAACGTCTTGAATAATGCTAGGACATGCTAAAGTCATTTATTTCAGCACTGGTGTGGAAATTAGGTAGGAGGCCTTACAGGGAGAAAGGGAAATGAAGAAAGTTAGCAAGAAATAGAAAGTGAATTTTATTAATTTTTTGGCTGAATATGCTGCAGCTGGCACTACGCGGAGCATATGGTGTTGTTACCAAGTCCAATAACTCATCCACCTATTTAGTAGCCCTTATGAAACACTTCTTACTGGACTGTGCGGTGAAGTAAACGAAAACTTTATTATGTGTAATAACATTCTGACCAAGGTCTCAAGCATGTACAATTACTTCATTTTTATTATCCATTATTAGCTGTTGGCATACAAAAGCTCCATAAAATGTTACAAAGGAATGTGAGTGTTGTTTTGGTGGTGAGAACACTTCCTTGTTTATTTGGTTTCCATTAGAATATCTACACAGAATGTTTTGTAGCAGAATTTTTGTAGGATGAAACTTGGCAATCCCGAATAAAAAATACTTTGTGCAGTAGAATAATAACTGTTTATGGGGAAATGGTTCTGTGCTTTGCCATGCTGGTTGGAAATGTAGGAATTTCCATTGGCAGAAATAATTATTGTGAAGGCAAATAAACCTTTTCTATAAATGAACCGAGAGAAAATCTATTTTTTGGGTACTACAAACCCATGGGTGTTGAAGGCCACGCTCTTAGCCTTCCTTAGTTGAACCATGGATATGTTGCATTTATTTATTATTTATTGTTTTTGAAAATTGAATAATGATAAGACATGTAGCACTTTCCATCCATTTTGAGTTATCCCATGATCCAGTTTTAGTAAAGACGAGCAGATGTGTTCACCCTTTACCTTTCTGCACATTTTATTCACAGCTCAGATTTTGTTCCATAACAATTGAGTACATTTTCGCGACATGCTCGTAAAACCTTTAGCAGGCCTTAGAGCACATGATGACCACTGACTGGTTGGTGACATAAAGACTCACATAGCATATACATCTCCCAACAGAGTACCAAAAAAAACATGTTGATTTTTTTGTATGTTTGTTTTTTGTGAAAAATATCCTTCATCTCAGGATAAGCCGAAACAAAGGAAAGGTAATAAAGGACACTGTATCAATTCTAGTTCAGGAAAAAGCTGGAGCAGTTGTTTTTTTGCAGAAGAGTTTTATTGGTTCATACTTTGCCTGTGTTATTTGAGGGTCAGTAAGTTATTTCAATGGGAAAGTAGGGAATTTCAAGTAATTATCCAGTAATAAAAAAAACAGAGCAAATTTCTTCCACGGGTTGTGTGTGGTATAACAACTTGGCTACATTTACTTCAATTGAACTGAGCTACAAAACCACACTCAACCTGCAGACAAATGTGGTGCAGTAATAACAGGATCTCCAGATGTATCTGCCTTTACCTTTCCTTGAAATTAGTTAGAGATTCCAATATCTCAAAATACATATTAAACACATTGAAACCTCTTCAAAGAAACACCTTGCTTCTCAGCCTTTTGGCTAAGGTCAGTGTAGTATCTGTTCTGTTAGTAGTGTAGTAGACTGCCGAGGCAGAGTAGAGAACCACACAAATGGATGTAATGGTTTTTCTACCCGAATTCACACAAATGGATGTAATCTGGGTATACAGGGGTTGGTTCAACGGCTATCTCGGTGTAAGCCTGACCTCTGAATCTGGCCATAAGGTTTCAAGTAGGGCTAGAGCCGAGGTGCAGAAGTGCCCTGGGAGAGGTGACATCAGGGTGCCCTAACTCACTGGATAATGGAACACCACTAAGTGAAAGCACTTTGCACGCACTTCGCTTTACTCTTCTGAACACTTACCTCTAACTTCATGGCCTTCTGGCTTCTAGTCTGGGCTGAATTTCACGGCACACATCTGATTTATGTATTCACTTTTTGTCATTGTGTTCACTTTTGCGTATTGTTAGCCACAAGGAATTTTCAGATTGTGCCCTTTGGGGTGTTCCTCCTTGAGGTCTAGGGAAGGTGTGTGTGTCCATCAGGTCCCTCACCTCTCTGCAACCCTTGGCCTCTGCTACGGCAGGTATGCCAAGTCGTTGGCTCTTCAGCTGAACTTGGGTTGGCGCCGCAGTGGTAGCTGACAGCATCATTGGTCCTTCCTTAGCTTTGGGAAGGTGGGACTTAGATACTAGACCCCATCAGGACCTCCCCAATATAACTTCTTGCCCGGATCTCGGTGGCTTGTTTAAACTATGATTTCTTTTGAATGTTGAAGGGTTTTAGAGTCTCATGATGCCCAGTATTTGGGCAGCATAAAACAGGTGATAGGTTTCCTGTTTAGGAGGTTGCCCTTTGGCTCTCGGTAACCCTAACAAACAAGTATCGGACATTTCTCCTACAGGGAGAATATAGTATAACATTTCAGTACAGTACAGTATTACACTGTG
This sequence comes from Hyla sarda, assembly GCF_029499605.1. NCBI lineage: Eukaryota > Metazoa > Chordata > Amphibia > Anura > Hylidae > Hyla > Hyla sarda. Next base: position 49,123,069 of record NC_079195.1, read on the forward strand.
GCCATTTAGATTTATACAGAGTGGTTGTCCAACTCACAGAAGCTGATCCCAAGAAGATAACCCCATCCTCTATGGAATCCATATGCCCTAATAGGAGTTTTTGAGGCTGTATTTTTTGCATTTCAAGAAAGCTTGACATGTTTTGTGTCTCCAGTTATCTAAGGACAACTCGGTGATAGAATGTAGAATACATAATTTATAGTGCAGTCTGGATATTGATGCTGCACATAGCTATAAAAACATTGATATGTCTATTTGTATTTATATATCTTTTTTAGATTGTTTTGATTTAGGGGTACTCCGGCCCTAATACATCTTATCCCCTATTATAAGATGTATGATCCCCTATCATAAGATGTATGATCACAGGGGTCCAGGCACTGGGGACCCCTGCAATCTGTCTTCTGCACCCACCTTTGTTACCCCCACGCTCATACATCTTACCCCCTATACTTTGGAAAGGGGATAAGATGTATTAGGGCCAGAGTACCCCTTTAACCAGCAGACGACAATCCCATCCTACAGATCTGACAGAACAGCCCATTTCATCAAGTCTCTAGCAGCCCATTTAATTCAATTTCCCATTGCAGTGTTTTACCGAAAATGACAAAAAAATGTTCCTTTACATAATGCCTTTGAGTAGGTGAAGCGGCGTCAACGCGCCGCGCTGTTTACATACTAACTTAATTGTAATTTAAATGCCCTTTTCATTCCATAAATATAGCCATAGGCTTTTCATTTCCTTCAAGCCTTCAGATTTCAAAGCAGTTTATATGTAAACTGGAGTCAGTTGCTTCATAAAGTGAATTTCTGTTGGAAATAATATAGTATATATCAAAATCTAGATAGGTAATGGGAAATTGATTGTGACAATACAATATTAGAAACATATCTCCATAATATTTTATTTATTACACTTTCCACCTTTGGCTGTCTAGGGAAAATATTTCATCTTAGACGGCAAACTCTAGTCTGTTGAGATTTTGACCTCAATATTCTCACACAAATGAATATAGTGTGTAAGGTAGCGCACTTTTTTTTTTTTTTTTCCTGTGTAAAATCATGCATAAAAAACAATTCATTTAAAGCATCTAAATGTTTCAAAATTACTGCAGGTAATTTTTACAGTTTAATTCCTCCGAGACACCATTTTAAATGAACCCATAATTCAATTTTCAGACTTTGCATTTCAAATTTTTATGTTGAAAGTAATTTCCTTTCTTGCTTAAGTTGTGCTCAGTACCAGATTCATAAAATGTGTATGATGTATGTCTGTAGAATCAGTCACTATGTTAGAAGCTTAATAATAAATATGCAAAGGAGAAATTAAATGATTTTTCTCTTCAGTAGTTCAGTTTAACATTGATTTTTTTTAAAGAAATGACTGTTACATTACCGAGAAAGGTTTATTTATTTATTTTTCTCTTCTTTCCGTCCTCCGCTATTCTAAGTTGTTTTATGAAACATTAACGCGCGTGTAATGTAGGGTGTGTGCGTATGCATGCCACATGCTTCACTTAAATAAACTTATAATAGGTGCAATTGCAAATAGCGTTAAACCACGAAAACATATTTTTATCACAACAAAAATAAAAAAGTATTTTCTTTTTTTTTTTTGTTTTACATGCTAATAGAAGTTTGTTGTGGTAACATTTTATTTCGGATGTTACTATTACCTTGGTTGTCTTCTTTTGTTTGTTTTATATTCTAATAAAATTCAAAATAAAATGTTATCAAAACTACAAATTTTTTTTTTTTTGAATGATATATATTATTCATTTTATTTGGGGACATTTCAAAAAATTTCTCTTTTCTATTTTTTAAGCCTACTTCCTCTGCATTTTATTTTAAGTTCCGGCAAGTGCCAGATTTTCAGGATTGTCAGTTGCTGGATTAAAGGAATTTTGTGTATATTACAATATGAATATTCCTATATACATTGGATATGTTCTGACAGGGCAGATGCACTGCAGATTAGTTGCAATTTTTTTCCAAATATTTTCAATAGGGAAGTCAAAATCTACAACAGATTTGCATTATTTTAGCCGTGTGTGAACATACTCATATTTAAAAAAAATTATAAAATAAATTTTTTTAAAGACATAGGGAATCTTTCCTACCACTAAAACATCACCACATACATCTGAGGTATAGCGGATGAGATTTATCAAAACCTGTCCAGAAGAAAAGTTGCTGAGTTGCCCATAGCAACCAATCAGATCGCTTCTTTCAAAAATGAAAGAAGTGATCTGATTGGTTGTTATGGGTAACTCAGCAACTTCTCCTATGGACAGGTTTTGATATATCTTCCCAGTGTTCTTAAAATGTATCTGTCAAACCTAAATTAAGGGCAAAAATCCTGCCTGCGTGTTATACCCCGATAAATGTTCTGGTCACTGATTTAAAGTGGCCGCAGCACCGGCTGCTTGTTAAAGATCAGCAGCCCGGCCGCAGCCACTTTAAAACCGTGACCAGCGGTGGCTCTTGCGGGCCCGGATACTTCTCCTTTTGATTTTAATATTTTTCATATTTCCTCACCTGGCCATGCTCTGGCAGGCTCAGGTAATGTGGCGGGTCTTGCGGGCTGTGTGGATAGTATGACGAGTGACGTATTCTGCCGGCTCCTCTGCACGGCGTCAGGAACGTCACTCCTCATTTCCTGCAGCGGCTGCGGGTGACTGTTCTAAAGGGGCCGCGGCTGGGCTGCTAAACTTAAACAAGCAGCCGGCGCTGCGGCCACTCTGACCAGCGGCAGCTGCAGAGAATGAGGAGTGACGTCCCTGATGCCGTACAGAGGAGCCGGCAGGAGACGTCATTCATACTATCCACACAGCCCGCAAGACCTGCCGCATTACCTGAGCCTGCCAGAGTGTGGCAAGGTGAGGAAATATGAAAAATAGAAAAGCAGGGGGAGAGGGGGGAACAATGAGCAGGGGAGGATTATGAGCAAGGGGAAAATAATGAGCAGGGGGGAAATAATGAGTCAGAGTGTGGAATGATGCGCTGGGGGAGAATGATGAGCAGGGGGAATCACAGGGGATTAGAGGGGGGGCACATGGCTTGATTAAAGGGGAGTAATGATGTGGCACGGGGAAGGGGAGGCAAACTGAGGAGCAGGGCCAATCAAAGTTGGGGGGATGATGAGGCATATAGTTCAGAGCTTCCAATTCATTTATTTTACCTTTTTTTTTTTCCTCAAATTTTCCTGTGAAAATGAGGGTGCATGTTATACGCCAGTGTGTGTTATATGTAATATATATATATATATATATATATATATATATATATATATATCATTATTTTTTACTTTTTAAATTAAATTCTTGACCGAGGGTATGTTCACACAGGACAAAAAGTTGCTTAATATTTAATACTACTTAAATATTATTGCCATTATTATTATTATTATTATTATTTATTATACTATATTACTTTGTATGTATTTTTCAAATACAAAAACATTATTATTATTAATAATAATAATAATAATAAAAAGATATATATGTGTGTGTGTGTTTGACATTTTTTTTTTTTATAGATATGGATATATACACATATACGCTCTAACACAAGCAAGATCTATCAGTTGGATTCCTTGGACTTTTTCTGGAGCTTTTTTTTTATTCTTTAATAGTTAATTAAGAGGGCTCCCGGCTCTGCTTGACTGCTCCCTATAAAAAAGTGATGGAAACCATTAGCTGCCCACTAGATAAGCACTTCTTTATATAATAGAAGATGGCCGCCATCATCTCACGCTTTGCAGAGTTTTCATTCTGAGGGCTTCACTCTGCTTTTGACTTTAGGCAGTAGGATTTTTCGAAATCCCTTTCCACGTCTGTCCCTTCAATGCAACACTCCAAGTATCCAGTTTTATTAATGTCCAGAAGCGTAAATCACAGTCCCATATTTTGTCATTCCAGTCATCTTAGTCACTAAAGGATTACTTGCAGCCAGGTCATCTCCAGGGACAAGGAACAAGCTTTCTGCCCCCTTAACTGTGTCGAGTGGATGGCTTTAGCTGGACTAGTTTTTGTGATTGATGTATATTCTCTCTTGCTCTATGAATTCCTGGCAACAAGGTGATGCAAAAATATAAAAATAGCATGGAGACACTCTTTTATTTTCATACTGTTGTTACAGAAGGATCTCTGTGGTGTACAAATACTGTATCACAGAACCTTCCTTAATATGTTCTAAGGTGGTTTATTTCTATAGAATGTTCGTTATCTACGACCAACATTCCCATGTTAGTTACAAAGAGCAGCATACATGGGAGCTTCTTAAAGGGGTACATTGCTTCCCCAGCGTTCCAAACACTTGGAGCAAGCGGCCACTTCACAGCCATGCCCCCTTGTGACATCATTCCACACTCCTTCAATTCAAGTCTATGGGAGGGGGTGTGGCAGCTGCCATGCCCCCTCCCATTGACTTGCATTGAGGGCGTGTCTGTGATGTCACGAGGGGGTGTGGCCATGACGTCATGACCCCCACCGCTCGCTCCTAAACGAATGTCGGGGGCTGCATAGAGATTGCAAGGGTCGCCGCGATCAGACATCTTATCCTCTATCCTTTCGATAGGGATAAGATGTCTAGGGGCGGAGTACCCCTTTAAAGGGTTTTCACTATGGTGTGTGTCACAGGACCACACAGTTTGGTATGCCTTCACCAAGACTACCACAGACAATCGTATGGAGACCACTGATACCACTCTGTGTTCTCTGCACCCATTCTATAGTCATGCATTTGAGAGTGGATGCAGATACCGTAAGTGACCAAGGGTTGCATTCAGACAAGGTTTTTTGGTTATAGACCTATCATCGCTCCTATGGCTTTTGGGACTTTGTTCCAAACATAAAACTTTATTGTAACATATAAATGGTAACATAATGAAAGCTTTCAAGCTAATACAGTGACCCCCCCGACCTACGATGGCCCCAACATATGATCATTTCAACATACAATGACCTCTCAGAGGCCATCGCATGTTGAAGGCAGCATCAACATAGGATGCTTTTGTATGTCGGGGCCATTGCATAAACGGCTATCCGGCAGCGCTGACTGCTTCAGCTGCCGCTGGATAGCCGTTTACAGTGCCTCGTGTGCTCCGGTGATGGTCTCTTACCTGTCCTTGGGGCTCCGTAGCGTCCTCTTTGGGATCCCCTGCATCGACGGCGCTCTCCTTCTCTGTCATCACGTCCCGCGCACGCCGTCCCATCATCCAATAGGAGTGTCGTGCGTAGTGACGTGATGGCTGCGACGGAGAGCAAGTAACCCGTCGAAGCAGAGACGTCCGGAGCGTCGGGGACACCCCGGGGACGCGGCGGCAGCGATGGAGAGCGACATCCAGGGTAGCGGTGACGAGCGGTGATGGTCCGGAATGGCGGTGACAGGTGAATACAACTTCCTATTCTTTACATTGCACGGATCCCTCAACATACGATGGTTTCAACAAACGATGGTTCTTTTGGAACGGATTACCATCGTATGTTGAAGCACCACTGTACTTGTTAAAGTTTCATTTACTCTACCTAATCTTCATTTTATAGATCGCTTAGAAAACCTATAGAACACTTCTCATTATGGAGCTTTATAGTTCCCACTCAAGACTCCGCTTCTTTATGTTATACAGTAATGGTTTCTTTCTCCCGAGCTGTCAATTACTTCTTCTGTCGGTGACCACCCTGTCTATTTGTGCAATGGACACAATAGCAGTGGTCACAGGTAAACTGTTCTACGCATCACAAAGAAATACAGATATGCCATAACTTCTTTAGATGGAAAATGCCCCTTTATTATGTTTTCAGTTTTTTTTATGACAAAACCCACCCAGGATGTTATACATTTTTAGCTGTATCTGTTGTCTGTTTATTGTCTTCAAGAACCTATCTTGCAGTATTTATTTCTTTTTATTTTAACTGTCCATTTATTTCTTATTTTCAGTATTTTAATACCTTTTTGTTGTTTTTGAATAGCATTTTTTTACCCTGCCTACATGCCTACCTGATGGTTTTTTTCTGCATTGCCTGGTTAGCTTACTTGAGAAGTTTGCTTGGTCACGAATTCCCTTGGGAATCTATTCAGGACAGCATGTGCAGCCAGCCCTTGAAACCATGTCAAATGGTCCCTAGATCCTGAAAGGATGACTACTTCAAAGGAAAGCTTTATCAAACCAGAATCTCTTTTAGAAACACAAGGTATTAGTTGTCGTGTATTACAAATCCTATATTCTAGCAAGCGGTTTTTCTAACTACGGGTAATTTGTCCTCTGCTACTAATGGTTGAAAAATATTGATCTGAATAAACAGTTCTGAGTTTCTACTATTAATTAGCAAGATTTTAGCATATGTATACATTTACCCAAATCAGCATATGGGATCGATTTAATAGTTCAGGCAATACTGCTATACCAAATATGTTCATTTTTTTTATAAGGCAAATTAGAATTTTTATTATGGGAGTGATATAGATATATATATATATATATATATATATATATATATATATATTACACTTCTCTTTAGTCCCCCTAGGGAACTTGTATTAGCAATCATTAGATTGCTCCTACAGATTAATTAAAGGGCTACTCCCGTGGAAAACTTTTTTTTTTTTATATCAACTGGTGCCAGAAAGTTAAACAGATTTGTAAAACACTTCTATTAAAAATCTTAATCCTTCCAGTACTTTTTAGGGGCTGTATACTAAAGAGAAATCAAAAAAAGAAATGCATTTCCTCTGATGTCATGACCACAGTGCTCTCGGCTGACCTCTGCTGTCCATTTTAGGAACTGTCCAGAGCAGCATATGTTTGCTATGGGGATTTTCTCCTGTTCTGGACAGTTCTGAAAATGGACAGCAGAGTTCAGAAGAGAGCACTGTGGTCATGACATCAGAGGAAATACATTTCTTTTTTGGATTTCTCTTTAGTATACAGCCCCTAAAAAGTACTGGAAGGATTAAGATTTTTTAATATAAGTGATTTACAAATCTGTTTAACTTTCTGGCACCAGTTGATTTAAAAAAAAAAAAAGTTTTCCACGGAAGTACCCCTTTAAGTACATATGTGCTGCATTTATATTCAGATCCATGAGCAGGAGAGTACATACAATCCCCAGGGCTCCATGGCAAAAAATCCCCCAGGCCCCTTTCACTGGCACGGTCACCTCTATACTGTGCTCACAACTGTAAAATATGCAGTGATGTCATATGCTCCACTCATGGTTAGCGCACTGGTCAGATCCCGAAGTAGTCAGCGTGTGGGCAAGTAATGATGTCACAAAGTTGTATACTTCCCAGTCAGCGCAGCATCTCCGTGCAACGGAGGCCTCTTTACAGCCTGCTTCCGGTGAGCTGAGGGCCTTTAGTAGCTGTAGCCTCCTCCTGGGGAGAGTGCCTGTGGGCGTCTGCTGTATGGATCTGGCATAATTGCTGCGCGATTTTGGTGTCCTCTATTGGAACTGTTCCATGATTGTCACGTACATTGTACTGTGGACACTGTTGTCAATCACTGCCTCTGCAGTCTCCTGCATGTACAGCATGTAACCGCTAAGGCTACTGATTTCCATGAATTTCACATTAATAATGTGCAAAAACCCATTTCAGCAGTTCCAGTGAGGACATTGGTCATGTAGCAGGAGCAGTAGGGATTTTGGGTTGAACAAAGCTTCTTTTCACACTGGTTTTAGTTTGTATTAAAATTTTTTAAAGCTCAGGGAAAGCCCCTTTAGGGTAGGGTCACACGTAATGGTTTTGCAGCGCATTTTACGCTGCGGATCCGCTGATGACCGACCCTAGAGTGTACCTCCTGCTGTGCCTGTGTTTCCTGCTCATAGCAGAAATCTGCTGCTACGAGCAGACACACAGGACCTGCAAGGTGCCGCACACACATATAGTGTACTCACAGACATCGCGATCACGCGCCCTGCTCCCTGAGCTAGGCCGAGAGCAGCTGCAATGTCTGAGTACACCGTGCATGCACATTTCCACTCGCAGATCCCTGTGTGTCTGCTCATAGTGACAGATTGCTGCTACAAGCAGACAATACAGGCACAGCAGGGGGAACATTCTAGGTTTGGTCATTGGTGGATCCACAGCATAAAATATGCTGCAGATCCATTGTATGTGATCCTACCCTTAGAGGGGTTATCCATGAATAGAAAAACAGAGCTAATTTCTTCTAAAACAACACCACACCTGTCCTTAGTTTGTGTATAGTATTACAACTCTGCTCTATTCACTTTAATGGAACTGAGGTGTAATAGCACATACAACCTGAGGACTGGGGTGGTGCTTTTTCTGAAGAAATCAGCTCTGTTTTTTTTATTCCTGGATAACCCTCTAACCTTTTAAAGGGGTACTTGGCTGCTCAGCATTTGGAACAAACTGTTCCGAACGCTGGAGCTGGCGCCGGGAGCTCATGATGTCACGCCCCCTCCCATAGACCTACATTGAGGGGGTGGGGCTATGACTTCACAAGCTCCCAGCACCGGCTTCAGTGTTCGGAACAGTTTTTTCTAAATGCTGAGCAGTGGAGTACCCCTTTAATGACCCATGATGTGTATTTTCATAATGGGCATTAGGGTGTATGGAGCGGACAAGAAACTCAAAGCTGCCCAATTCCCAGCATCTACTAGCTGCTTCCAGACCTCAGATTTGGGCTATTAACTGTTTAAATTGCGCTTTTAAAGTTGACAAATTTTATCAGCCTTACAAAGCTTCGATAGTGATGCAGTGGTTCAGATCTGCTTGATCTGCTTACACAGCAACTAGAGGCCTTTGCTAGTCCACTGCGGCTGCCAGGACATTGATACTGAAAAAATGTAAAAATAGTTTTTTTTTTAAATATAAATGAATCGGTTTATAAAAAAGGAAAAAAATTGCCCCCCTTTTTACATAAAAAATGTAATTTTTTTTTTTTCAAAATGGACACATTTGGTATTATCGTGTTTGGAATTGTCCAAACTATTAAAATATACAGTGGTCCCTCAACATACGATGGTAATCCGTTCCAAACGGACCATCGTTTGTTGAAACCATCGTATGTTGAGGGATCCGTGCAATGTAAAGTATAGGACGGTGGTCTACAACCTGCGGACCTCCAGATGTTGCAAAACTACAACACCCAGCATGCCCGGACAGCCAACGGCTGTCCGGGCATGCTGGGTGTTGTAGTTTTGCAACATCTGGAGGTCTGCAGGTTGTAGACCACTGTTAGAGAAAGTTGTAATCACCCGTCCCCGCCGCTCCGGGCCGTCACCGCTGCCCGGGATGTCGCCGTCCATCGCTGTCGCCGCATCCCCGACGCTCTGGCAAGGCCTCTGCTTCCCCGGCAACCGCGCTCTCCATCGCCGCCATCACGTCGCTACGCACGCCGCTCCTATTGGATAACGGGACGCCATGCGCAGCAACGTGATGACCTCGATGGAGAGCGCCGACGATGCAGAGGATCCCAAAGAGGACACACCGGAGCCCCGAGGACAGATAAGTGACCATCACCGGAGCTCAGGGGGCACCGTAAACGGCTATCCGGCGGCAGCTGAAGCAGTCTGCGCTGCCGGATAGCCGTTTATGCGATGGCCCCGACATACACAAGCATCGTATGTTGATGCTGCCTTCAACATGCGATGGCCTCTGAGAGTCCATCGCATGTTGAAATTATCGTATGTCGGGGCCATCGTAGGTCGAGGGGTCACTGTACTATTATAGATGCCGTACGGTGCAAAGCGTAAATATAAAAAATAAAAAAAAATAAACAAAATCCCATCTATCCCAAAATGGTAATGATAAGAAATACAGGTCACACAACAGAATTTAAAAAAAAAAGTTATAGGGATTAAAATGTGACAACTTAAAACAATTTATTTTCAGAAAGTTGATGGTTTCTTAAAGGTAGAAAAACATAACGAAAACTGTTCAAATTGGGTCTCGTTGGTGATCGCACCGACCTGATGAATAAAGATAACATGTCAATGTTATCTCCAAAAAAAACTGGCTCTGTAGATGGGGAAAAAAAAGGTTATAGAGGAGGAAAAAATAATAATGCAAAAGTCGTTAAGTGGTTAACCATGGAACAACACTTTAAATTCTGTAGATGCGATGCCCTTGGTTCTATTATCCGCAGCATTCTGCCTCTTTAAAATCACATCAATTTTCCCCCCTTATTTATGTTTTTGCATGGGGCATTACTGCCTATTAGATGCTCAGTAGTGGGGCTAGCGGTTAATAGCGGTCAGCGGAGCATCAGAACATTATTGGAATAGTTCATTCAATCCTTTATTACTTTTCAATGACTTTACATTCGGAGAAAGACAGTAAATGAAATGATATTTTAACCTGCACCGGCTTTTACTATTAAATCTCTTTGCTGAATGAAGTATAGTCAGCTGTTTAATGGACGCAGTTTGTCACCTGCAAGTAGCGGAGTAAAGATGATACCTTTATTAGCTTACTGATGTCTTTTAATGCATGCATTGGAGAGATGGAAACAATGAGTGGAGGGAGCGCCGGCAGGGAAGCAAGGTCTTAAAATGACTCACATAAACATAACTAAGTGCAGTGTCCGATGTGCAAAACCAACCAGGCATAAATCATTTGTCAGCGTGACAAGGGACACCAAAATGACAAGGAAGTCAGGCTATAATGGATGAGCCATGGTGCAATAGATAAGGCGGGGGCAGTTAACCCCTCCACTTCAAATTTATTGTATTATTTTGAATTATCAATGTGAAGCACAATGCATTCCGTATAGAATGCTGCAATGCTACATGAGTAGATTTTACTCTAAAGCTACATTTACCTCTTAATGTCTTTACTGCTTGTATATATTTTATTATATATATATATATATATATATATATATATATATATATATGTATCCAAATGAACCATCGTTTGTTGAAACCATCGTATGTTGAGGGATGCGTGCAATGTTAAGTATGGTACAATGGTCTACAACCTGCAGACCTCCAGATGTTGCAAAACTACAACAACCAGCATGCCCGGACAGCCAACGGCTGTCCGGGCATGCTGGGTGTTGTAGTTTTGCAACATCTGGAGGTCTGCAGGTTGAAGACCACTGGTATTGGAGGTTATACTCACGTGTCCCTGCCGCTCTGGACCGTCACAGCTGCCCTGGATGTCGCCTTCCATCGCTGTCACCGCATCCCCGGGGTGTCCCCGACGCTCCGGCAAGGCCTCTGCTTCCCCGGCATCCTCGCTCTCACGTCGCCGCCATCACGTTGCTATGCACGCCACTCCTATTGGACGTAGAGACGTGATGATGATGAAGGAGAGCGCCGACGATGGAGGGGATCCCGAAGAGGACGCGCCGGAGCCCCAAGGACAGATAAGTGACCATCACCGGAGCTCAGGGGGCACCGTAAATGGCTATCTGGTGGCAGCTGAAGCAGTCTGCGCTGCTGGATAGCCGTTTATGCGATGGCCCCGACATACAAAAGCATCGTATGTTGATGCTGCCTTCAACATGCGATGGCCTCTGAGAGGCCATCGTATGTTGAAATGATCGTATGTCGGGGCCATCGTAGGTCGGGGGGGGGGTCACTGTATTAGATAGGGTATATCAACTTGGAAAAGCAAACAAAATAACATTTACCATATTTTATTTACACCTAGTATGGTCTCATTCGATTGCTATACATGTGACAGACCTCACAATCCTATTGCAACAGTGTGATAGAAATCAGCTTTCAATACTGTTACGCCTAGCGCTCCGGGTCCCCGCTCCTCCCCGGAGCGCTCACGGCGTCTTTCTCCCTGCAGCTCCCCGGTCAGTCCCGCTGACCGGGAGCGCTGCTCTGTCATGGCCGTTGGGGATGCGATTCGCACAGCGGGACGCGCCCGCTCGCGAATCGCATCCCAGGTCACTTACCCGTTCCCGTCCCCTGCTGTCATGTGCTGGCGCGCGCGGCTCCGCTCTCTAGGGCGCGCGCGCGCCAGCTCCCTGAGACTTAAAGGGCCAGTGCACCAATGATTGGTGCCTGGCCCAATTAGCTTAATTGGTTCCCACCTGTTCCCTGGCTATATCTAGTCTCCTCCCTTGCACTCCCTTGCCGGATCTTGTTGCCCTTGTGCCTAGTGGAAGCGTATTGTGTGTTTAATAGCCTGTGTACCAGTACTTTTGCTATCTCCCCTGACTACGAACCTTGCCGCCTGCCCCCGACCTTCTGCTACGTCCGACCTTGCTACTGCCTACTCCCTTGTACCTCGCCTATCTTCAGTATCTTCAGCAGCCAGAGAGGTGAGCCGTTGCTAGTGGATACGACCTGGTCACTACCGCCGCAGCAAGACCATCCCGCTTTGCGGCGGGCTCTGGTGAAAACCTGTAGTGGCTTAGAACCGGTCCACTAGCGCGGTCCTCGCCATCCCTCTCTGGCACAGAGGATCCACTACCTGCCAGCCGGCATCGTGACAGTAGATCCGGCCATGGATCCCGCTGAAGTTCCTCTGCCAGCTGCCGCCGACCTCCCTACATTGGTCGCCCGACAAGAGCACCAGCTGTCGTACTTGACCACCATGACACAGCAACTCCAGTCGCAGCTACAGCAGCTCCAGTCACAGCAACAGCAGCAACAGTCACAGCTACAGCAAGTTCAGTCTCAGCTACAGCAGCAACAACCATCTCCTCCGCCAGCTCCTGCACCCCTTCCGCAGCGAGTGGCCACTCCTAGCCTCCGCCTGTCTTTGCCGGACAAATTTAATGGGGACTCTAAGTTTTGCCGTGGCTTCCTTTCGCAATGTTCTCTGCACTTGGAGATGATGTCGGACCAGTTTCCTACTGAAAGGTCTAAGGTGGCTTTCGTAGTCAGCCTTCTGTCTGGAAAAGCCCTGTCATGGGCCACACCGCTCTGGGACCGCAATGACCCCGTCACTGCCTCTGTTCACTCCTTCTTCTCGGAAATTCGAAGTGTCTTTGAGGAACCTGCCCGAGCCTCTTCTGCTGAGACTGCCCTGCTGAACCTGGTCCAGGGTAATTCCTCCGTTGGCGAGTACGCCATACAATTCCGTACTCTTGCTTCTGAACTATCCTGGAATAATGAGGCTCTCTGCGCGACCTTTAAAAAAGGCCTATCCAGCAACATTAAAGATGTTCTGGCCGCACGAGAGACTCCTGCTAACCTGCATGAACTCATTCATCTAGCCACTCGCATTGACATGCGTTTTTCTGAGAGGCATCAAGAGCTCCGCCAGGAAAAAGACTTAGATCTCTGGACACCTCTCCCACAGTCTCCACTGCAATCTGCGCCTAGGCCTCCCGCCGAGGAGGCCATGCAAGTGGATCGGTCTCGCCTGACCCTGGAAGAGAGGAATCGCCGTAAGGAAGAGAATCTTTGTCTGTACTGTGCCAGTACTGAACATTTTTTGGTGGATTGCCCAATCCGTCCTCCACGTCTGGGAAACGCACGCTCGCACTCAGCTCTCGTGGGTGTGGCGTCTCTTGATGCCAAGTCGGCTTCTCCACGTCTCACGGTACCTGTTCGGATTTCCACTTCAGCCAGCTCTCCCCTCTCAGCCGTGGCCTGCCTGGACTCTGGAGCTTCTGGGAATTTTATTCGGGAGTCCTTTGTGAATAAATTCCGTATTCCGGTGACCCGTCTTGTCAAGCCACTCCACATTTCCGCGGTCAACGGAGCCAGGTTGGACTGTACCATACGTTTCCGCACGGAGCCCCTTCTTATGAGCATCGGATCTCATCACGAGAGGATTGAACTTTTGGTCCTCCCCAATTGCACCTCGGAAATTCTCCTTGGACTTCCCTGGCTTCAACTTCATTCCCCAACCCTGGATTGGTCCACTGGGGAGATCAAGAGTTGGGGGTCCTCTTGTTCCAAGAACTGTCTAAAACCGGTTCCCAGTAACCCTTGCCGTAACTCTGTGGTTCCTCCTGTATCCGGTCCCCCTAAGGTCATTAAGGACTCTGCCTGCCACAGGAAATGCCCCTCCCCCCTCCCAGTTCCATCAGGCAAGCTTCTGTGTCCCCTCATGGCCCTCGTCCTGGTGTCACACTGCCCCGTGCCAGGTCTCGCCCTCTGCCCTCTCTCCCCATTCCTACTCCTGCGGTTCTGCCTGCCGTTGAGGAATCCCTCCATCCTTTCCCGGTGTCCTCATCCCAGGGGAGGCAGTTACCCGATAAAGAGAAGGGGAGACCTAAGGGGGGGGGGTACTGTTACGCCTAGCGCTCCGGGTCCCCGCTCCTCCCCGGAGCGCTCACGGCGTCTTTCTCCCTGCAGCTCCCCGGTCAGTCCCGCTGACCGGGAGCGCTGCTCTGTCATGGCCGTTGGGGATGCGATTCGCACAGCGGGACGCGCCCGCTCGCGAATCGCATCCCAGGTCACTTACCCGTTCCCGTCCCCTGCTGTCATGTGCTGGCGCGCGCGGCTCCGCTCTCTAGGGCGCGCGCGCGCCAGCTCCCTGAGACTTAAAGGGCCAGTGCACCAATGATTGGTGCCTGGCCCAATTAGCTTAATTGGTTCCCACCTGTTCCCTGGCTATATCTAGTCTCCTCCCTTGCACTCCCTTGCCGGATCTTGTTGCCCTTGTGCCTAGTGGAAGCGTATTGTGTGTTTAATAGCCTGTGTACCAGTACTTTTGCTATCTCCCCTGACTACGAACCTTGCCGCCTGCCCCCGACCTTCTGCTACGTCCGACCTTGCTACTGCCTACTCCCTTGTACCTCGCCTATCTTCAGTATCTTCAGCAGCCAGAGAGGTGAGCCGTTGCTAGTGGATACGACCTGGTCACTACCGCCGCAGCAAGACCATCCCGCTTTGCGGCGGGCTCTGGTGAAAACCTGTAGTGGCTTAGAACCGGTCCACTAGCGCGGTCCTCGCCATCCCTCTCTGGCACAGAGGATCCACTACCTGCCAGCCGGCATCGTGACAAATACGTTGGCTTCCTAGTAAGCTTTCACTTATATAGAGCAGCCATAATAAAACAGAGTTGCAGTGTAAAGCATAAGGGAGCGATAGAAGCAACCCGAACCTGTGGTGGGATTCAACTTAAATTTCAGACTATGCAGACTCACATTATACGGTGCAACTTAGCTGGAGTATAATATAATGTAACAGCTAAATCGCAGCTGGTAAATTTTAAGTGGTAATGGAGTTTAAAGAGTACCTGTCATCAAACCATATTATATACTATATTCCCTAACTACTCCTAACACCCCTCCTGCCCTTTTTTTCTGAGTTTTAAAAAGCTCTGTATCATACATTTCCCCTTGCTCACATTGTGTGAGCTCCCGGCAGGAGAAAGTGGGCGTTCCCCAGCAGATGTGGTGTCACTGAAGCCTGCGAGAGCTGTGCCTCACCATACCCCGCACACACTCCCTGAGTTTGGTCTCCTGGCAGGCGGGGAGGAGACCAATTTAACTGTTTGACTTGCGAAGGGAACAGAACAGAGCCACCTAGTGGCCCCTTTTCCATTACACATTAAAAACATAAAGATTGAGAATTTTAACAGCAAGTAAATAGCAAAGTGTCTTATAATTACATGAGGAACAATATATTAAAAGTTTAGTTTGATGACAGGTACTCTTTAATAATGTGTCTGTCAGTCTCTATCCATCCATCATGGGTGGGTCACTTCACACCTTGAAGGAACACATTTCCAGGTTCCTGCTGCAACTCCCGAAATTTGAACCCCTTAGATACTGTGGTGCAAAAACAGACTGCAGCATCTAAGTGGTTAGACAGAGAGGAAGGATGTTCCGTTTAGAATTTTGTCTGGGTATTATTCAAGCAATTTAAAGTGAGTACATTTTTGTAAATATAGTATGTCTTTTCATGTGAAAACACTGAAGAACTGACAAGCAGGAACAATGTAATGAAGTGAGTGCACAGCCTTTATAACAGTGTTTAATGTTATGTCCCCTCACAATACTTCTACACAGTCAATAAAGGGGTACTCCGCTGCTCAGCGTTTGGAACAAACTGTTCCGAACGCTGGAGCCGGCGTCGGTAACTCGTGCTGTGATAGCCCCGCCCCCTCATGATGTCACACCCCGCCCCT
Organism: Hyla sarda; assembly: GCF_029499605.1. NCBI lineage: Eukaryota > Metazoa > Chordata > Amphibia > Anura > Hylidae > Hyla > Hyla sarda. The sequence goes on from NC_079195.1 coordinate 49,139,092, forward strand.
CAATGCAAGTCTATGGGAGGGGGCATGACGGCCCCATAGACTTGCATTGAGGGGTGGGGTGTGTCGTCATGAAGGGGCAGGGCTATGACATCACAAGCTCCCTGCGCCGGCTCCAGCATTCGGAACAGTTTGTTCCAAACGCTGAGCAGCGGAGTACCCCTTTAATGTCTAAACCTTGGCAACAAAAGTGACTACACCCCTAAGTGGAAATGGTATATGTATTGTTCAGGCAAAAAGAGTCTGAAGAATTAAAATGTTTTTTAGCTTGTAATTTGCATTTGGGCTGTTTATAGACTTTTTTAGGTTGTACCAAAAGCTGTTGGAAGGATGGAAGCATTGCAAATTATGTGCACAATATGATCTTATTTGGACATATGAACATCCCAGAAGATGTTATTTTACAGTTGTAACTTTTACTCCAGTAAAAATTTAAGTGTGCGAGAACTAAGAGCTGTTATCCCCTTGTAATGCGTTGTCCCCCCCCCACACCAGTAACCAGTAATAAAGTTCCATAAAACAGAGTTCATAAAAATTAGTTTTTTAGACTGAACACCCCCTGTATTGTACATATTTCAATGGAATGATTTCTATATATTGTCCCTGAGAAAGCTGTGTGTGTGTGTTTGGGGCTTCTACTATGCATTCTAACTACCACAATGGTCGATAAGTGAGTCTCTACTCCATATACACTCTACTACTCTATATATTGAAATTAAGAGTTTTTAACTCTTTGGCAGATCGAAGGTAGACATATAGCACAACCAAACTTTCATCTATATATAATTACTGGCGTTTTTAATCACAGCCAGACTAAAATCTGTAGTTCCGTCTCCAATGTGTATGTGCTGCTGTCAGCGCTGATGTACATGTAACAAGAATTCTGCTACTTTAAATTTCCAAACAGTTTTTTTTAAATACTTTAATCTTAGAAATAGTTGTGGTGCTGTTAAAATGAAATAATGCCTGCATTATTCCTGCCAGACCTCTACTGGGGCCTCTTACCATGTCGAATGTAATGGAGTTTAGTAAGAGAGATATTATGATTAAGGGATCGGTGCCAGCACAGCAGGTGAATATGTTGTCCTCCGAGGATTGGTGATGTGGCCAGTAATAGGACAAATGTTGGCTGCTTGCCTGGAATTGCCCATCCTGATTAATGATATGTGGAGGTACCACATGGTAAGGTTACCCCAGACTGTGCAATATATCCATTTTTGGTTCTAGTCTGAAAACTGTGATCAATCGCTACTCAAGTCAACATGTCTTCCTCCTGATAAACTCTTAACACTATGGCAATTTCCATAAGGAGTCCCCCATTGATAGTATTGTAGTCGCCATACATTAAATACGGCTGCTGTGCAATTTCAACTTCGGAAAGGCATGATAAAGTAAAATCTCATAAGTTTTGGACTGGAATCATATTAATCATTTGCCCGTACAGTAGTTGGGTCCATCTGCAGGGGATCAAGAACTGTTCCTCTTGTTTGCTTTGAATTTATCAGACGGAATTTACTGCCAGTGTGTATTTGTGATTGCCACTTTGTCCGAGTAATACATTTATCACATTGACATAGATTAATGCTTGCCTCTTTTATCGCCTTTAATTTTGAGTCCTGGGTTAAGCAGGAATTATTTTTAGCGTGTTCCAAAGCACAGCTAATCCTGATAGTTTATGAAGGGAAATTGCTTTGTTATTAAGACATTTAAAGAACAGGATGATTTAGAAATGATTTTAGATTTTATGCATGCATCTGAGGATGTGCCGTTAATCTAGAGAGAAAAACACGCCGGAGCTGCGGTCCTTGGCTGGTTTAGCTCTCTATACTATTACAAAGAATGGTAGGAAATTCACCTTTATCACACACGCTCCATTAATGACATATTCCTAAATGTGCCAGACATCCATGATGAAGGTGATTATGTCTTTTAACATTTTATATGGTAGCCGAAATGAGAGAATCTGCATTCTGCATTACTACGATTTTTCAGGAATGATCAGTTTTTTTTTTTTTATAAACTGTGATCATTGAGCGGAAGCAGCCATCTTCCGCCCTGTGGACGGTGCAGGACGACATCCAACTGCAATAGATACAGTCATGGCCGTAAATGTTGGCACCCCTGAAATTTTTCAAGAAAATGAAACATTTCTCATAGAAAAGGATTGCAGTTAGACATGTTTTGCTTTACACATGTTTGTTCCCTTTGTGTGTATTGGAACTAAACCAAAAAAGAGAGGTGAAAAAAGCAAATTAGACATAATGTCACACCAAGCTCCAAAAATGGGTTGGACAAAATTATTGGCACCCTTAACTTAATATTTGGTTGCACACCCTTTGAAAAAAATTACTGAAATTAGTCGCTTCCTACAACCATCAATAAGCTTCTTACACCTCTCAGCCGGAATGTTGGACCACTCTTCCTTTGCAAACTGCTCTTATCCCAACAGCAATTTTAAGATCTCTCCACAGGTGTTCAATGGGATTTAGATCTGGCTCATTGCTGGCCACTTCAGAACTCTCCAGCGCATTGTTGCCATCCATTTCTGGGGGCTTTGTGACGTATGTTTGGTGTCATTGTACTGCATGTTGCGCATCATGGACAAAGGCAAATCTAGATCTCTGGAGATGGACTTGTAACCTTGAGATTGTTGATCTTTTTCCACAATTTTGGTTCTCAAGTTCTCAGACAGTTCTCTTTTCCTCTTTCTGTTGTCCATGCTTAGTGTGGCACACACAGACACACAATGCAAAGACTAAGTGATCTTCTCTCCTTTTTATCTGCTTTTAGGTGTGATTCTTTAAAGTTGTTCACATTTTATTAACACAGTCCATCCTAGGTGTACATCAGCTTCCTGTTAAAAAAGATGCAGGCGTATACCACGGAACACTGCAATGGCCCATTACAGTGTGCTGCAGAATATGTCTACATCTCTTCTTTTTTTTTTTTTTTTCAATAAAACGTTTTATTAAGTTTTAAGGATATAACAGGTTAAATACAATGAGCAAGTTAAGTAGGTAAGAGTGTCGAGCACTCGTACAACAGTAGCAGCTATGACACCAGACATTTCACAATACTGAATATAAAGTTCCATATAGGACTTACCAAGAGGTCCGAACCAGTCCGGGAGCCCCCTCAACATCCAATGGTGTCACGTCAAGCGTTAGGAGAAGGGGGGAGCCGTCGGGTTGGTAGAGGATGCAAAGACCATGTCACTGGGGTCACTGGGGGAGGGGTGGCATTGGGACAGGATAGGGAGGGTCAGTTGATGAGATAAAGACGTTCGTAATTCGTGGAGGACACAAAAGTTATCCAGGGCGATCAAATCAGGCTAAATTTGGCCATTTGCCTGGGGGATTCTGCCAGCAACTCCTCCATTCAATGGAGCCGGGAGATTTCTTGCAGCCATGCTGAGATAGAGGGGGCAGCTTGTGATTTCCTGAATCTTGGGATTACTGTCTTAGCTGCTAGGAACATAAACGAGATTAAGCGTGTGGTGGCCTTGGGGATTGATAAGGGCAGTATGGAAAGCAATCAGGGTTTGGGCGTGCGCTGGAGTCCTACCATGGTTATGCGTTTGATGACATCAATCACTCTGGACCAGAAGGTCGACAGAGATGGCAGGTAAGCCAGAAGTGGAGCATTGTTCCCCATTCAGTGGAGCATCTCCAGCACAGGTCCGAGGACCCTTGGTGCATGGATGCCAGCAAAGCCAGGACCCGATACCATCTCGATAATATCTGATAATTAATTTCCTGGGCTCTACAGGAAATATAGGCGGTATGACATCGGGCAAGAGCAGTCGTCCAGTCCGTCTCTGGGATTGGGTGACCGATGTCCTTCTCCCAGCCAGTCCTGAAGGGGATGGGTTTGTTCTTTTGTGTTTCCAGGAGAGGGTAGCGCACACTGATGGTGTGAGGTATAGGTGCTGTCTACATACACAGCTTTTCAAACTTAGTGAGTTGGCGGTGGAGGTGCAGGGTAATTTTAGAAGATGAGTATAAATGTTGTAGTTGGGCGTATTGGGTGGGAGAAGGGTGAGCTCTCGCCACAATATCCACGAGGGGCTTCAGCGTGGAACTCGTCAGGAGGGAATGGAATGTGGTTTAATCCCTACTGCTAAATGCAAGGAAGGAGTTGCAGGACTATGCTGGGGGGAAAGCAGGGTTGTGAAATAGGGGCATGAGGGGGCCATCTTGGGTAAAGAAGGGTAGTCAGGACATATACAGTTTTTTTTTAATGGTATATAGAGTAGAAAATAGGTGGAAGTGTTTAAGTGTCTGAGGAGCGAACAGTCTTGCAAGGGTCCCATAATAATGCCCTCAGATCACATCCTATTGTCATGCATTCAAGTCAAATCCATTGTTTGTCCAGAGTGTGATGGAAGCAGTCCAGTATGCGGGCGAGTATAGTAGTCTGGTAGGGCTAAGCCTCCCTCGCGTTTGTGCCTGAGCAGGGTATGTCTCGCCAGTCTCGGGTGTTTATGGGCCCACACAAAGTTGGTTTGTATTATTGTGAGTTCCCTAAAAAATTGTCAGGGAGGGACCATGGGTAGACAGGAGAAAAGATAAAGCAGGCGTGGTAGGATGTTCATTTTAAGAATATTTATTCTGGCTATCCAGGAAAAGTCTTTCTTCTCCCATTTATTTAGATCATTCCATATCGGTGGGTAATTAAGTCGGTAGGCGTTTGAGATGAGCAATGGTACTTGGATCCCTAAGTATTTTATGGAGGTGGGTTGCCACTTAAATAGGTAGGAGGATTTAAGGAGATGTTTTGTGTGTGGGGGAAGGGTGACGTTGAGAGTTTCATAGTTGGTCATATTCAGTTTGTAGTTACTGAGGGAGAAGACGCATTTAAGCGTGGATAACAGGGAGGGGAGGGAGGTAAGCGGGAGGAAAGGTAGAGTAAAAGGTCGTCAGCAAACGCGGCACATTTACTGTGGCACAAGGGCAGGGGGAGAGCCCTTTTGTCCAGGTTGTGGCGTATGGCTACCAAAAGGGGTTCCATACAGAGCACATAGAGCAATGGGGACAAGGGACAACCCTGCCTTGTGCCATTACAAACATCGAATGGATCCGACAATTGACCGTTTTTTCCAATTTGGGTTTGGGGGCAGGAGTAGAGCGCACCTATGCTCGAGAGTATGGTGGAGCCTAAACTTTTTTGCGCCATGAAGTCCCAGTCCACCCGGTCAAATGCTTTCCCCTCGTCTAGGGACAGGAGAAGCAGGGGTATAGCATGTTTGTGAGCGTGTTGGATAAAAGAGAAAGTGCGAAGGGTGTTGTCTCTGGCCTCACGGCCTCTAACAAAGCCTACTTGATCCGGGTGGACTAGGAGTCCCATGTACGGGGCCGATCTGTTGGTGAGTAACTTCGCAAATAGTTTAGTGTCTGAGTTGAGGAGTGAGATTGGCCTGTAGCTGGGGCAGAGTAGTGGGTCTTTACCGTCCTTAGTAAGGGCGGTAATAAATGCTTTTAGAAAGGGAGGTAGCCAAAATAGTATTAAAGGCATCAAGCAAAGGAGGAACGATCAGTTCAGGGCCAGGGATTTTGCCTGTGGCAGTGAGGCAATGGTATCCAGCTGTACCTCCATTGCTTGTATAGTCTTCGTCAGTCGAGGGAGAGCCATATCCAAATGTATTGGGATAGTGTTGGTATCTCAGGTGTAAGGGTCGAAGGGGTTTGAGGTGTTAAGAGATTGTACAGTGACATGTAGTAGCGCCGGAAGGAATTTAGGATGTCGGACGTCAGGTATGAGGGGTTCCATTCTGGGATTTTATGGACGGGATAAAGAGAGACGATTTTCTCGTCTTAAGCACTCTAGTCAGTAGTTTCCCTGACTTGTTGCCCCATTCATAAAACCGCTTTCCTGTCAATTGTTTGATGTGTATGTGCATTCATAAGCGCCAGTAGATCAGTGCGCACCTTAATAAGGTCTCTACATACCAAGTCTTGTTGAGTGCGTTTGTGTAGAGACTCAAGGGACTGTAGCTTTGTCTGGAGTGCAAGGAATTTCGCCGACGCCTCCCTCTTCAGTTGGGCCTCATGCTTCACCAAGACCCCTCTAAGCACACAATTTAGGGCCTCCCATGATCTGAGAGGGTCATTGTACTGATTTCCGTGTACATAATTGAGCTGAGATGGTGGGGGCAAAATAATTAGTCGAGCCTGCTGTACATTTGTCGAGCATGAGAGAAGAAGGAGTAGTCCCTGTTTTGAGGGTGGTGGGATCTCCAAACATCACTGAGTTGCAGTGTGTGGAGTTTCCTCCTCAGGGCTCTGAGCTTGTTATGGGAGATAGCGGAAGAACCGTTAGATGTGTCTACTTGGGGTAATAGTGGGATGTTAAAATCGCCACCCAGTAATATCAGGCCAGTTGCGAAAGCTTCCAGAGCATCTAGAGTCCTAAGGAGGAAATGGATTTGGTCCTGGTTTGGTGCATAAATATTCACTAAGTTGAGCTCATGGCCCTGTATCTCACCATTCGCGAATACATAGCGGGAGAGGGGATCTATTTTAGAAGAGGTAATAGTGACTGGGAGGGATCTATGAAAGGCCATGGTACCCTTAGAGCGGGAGTTGCTGTTCCTCTCTCGCGCTCCTACTATCTGTGCGCGGAGGTAGCGGGGCCGGTGGTGGTGCCTGTGGCACACTCTTGGTCACAGGGTCTGCCGGAGGATGCGGTGGTGGTGCCAGGTCCATCCCGGTGGATTGCAGCAGTCCGCAGGCCAGTACAGGAGCCATGGAGATGGAAGCTCCCTCCTTCAGGGCATGCGCAGCGTCATCTTGCTGAGGCGGCATGGGAGCCTGAGGCAGCATGGGGGGTCCCAGCGGTGTGATAAAAGGTAGGATAGACCGGGGCTATCACCAGGTGGATGAGGGTGTTGTCTAAGGTTTTTCCTTTTAGATCTGCCTCCCATAGCAGGGATAGGGGCCCCTAGTACAGCAGTCCAGGTGGGAGCTCTCAGTCCGTGCTACTCATCTCATGCGTGCCAAGCCACGCCCCCCTCAGGTGTGATTTTTATATTGCCCACACCTGTGACTTGCCCCAGATTGATAGCATACAAAAGCAGACACAAAAGCAGTACCTACCTATAATATGAAACAATGGGCCACAAAAGGACCAGTGCAGCTGTACATACTTTATTGGCACTCGCCATCACCCCTGATGCCCTGCAAAGCCACCATTTCTGCAGGCAGCTTGCGAACACCACAATAACATACATTGCCACGTTGCCCTGCATGCAAACCAATAATCTCACTTCTCCTTATCTTAAGGGTGTACTCCAGCGTTTAAAAACATACCCTCTATTTACAGAAAAAGGGATTAGTGCCTGCCTATAGGGATCTCCTGAAAGGGGCCCGAATCTCCCTGCTGTATGGAATTCGGAGTTGGCTTGTGCTCCGGCATTCTCTATGGGAGAGCTATAGATCCTATAGTACAGTCCTTGTGTATCTCTGGAGCGCCTGTAGAGAATGCAGGAGTGTGTGCCGTCACTGCACTCCATACAGTGGGGGAATATGTGTCACCATTCTGTAGGTAATTGAAAACCAAATAAAAAATCAGTAGGCATTTGCTGCAGATATGCTGAGTAGAATGGTCATTTGCTACTTAGACATCGTACAAGTTGTATATGCATTCTTAAAGCCTGTTTGTTAATATGTTAATGAAGCCCAAGTGCCCAGGGGTTGTTTCCCAACACAGCAAGAGTAAGTTAAGCCATCTTATCTGCTATGTTGGGAAACATCCTCTGGACAGGGGTACTCCAGTGGAAAAATTTTTTTTTTTTTAAATCAACTGGTGCCAGAAAGCTAAGCAGATTTGTAAATTACTTCTATTTAAAAATTGTAATCCTTCCAGTACGCATCAGCTGCTGTATGCCACAGAAGAAGTTCTTTTCTTTTTGAATTTATTTTCTGTCTGACCACAGTGCTCTCTTTTGACAACTCTGTCCATGTCAGGAACTGTCCAGAGCAGGAACAAATCCCCATAGAAAACCTCTCCTGCTCTGGACAGTTCCTGACATGGACAGAGGAGGCAGCAGAAAAAACTAATTTTTGCTATTTTATGGTAAATGAAAAATCTTTTTAACGTACTTTGTTTAAAATAAATGGTTTTCTATGTTTTATTTGTGTTTAGAAAAGCTGCCACTAGGAGTCTCCCTACTTGTCTCCTGCTGGCCTGGCAGAAGTCCCAATTATCAGGAAATGCTGTCTGGAGTGCTGAGGGGGGTGTGTGCAGCCTTAGCCAACCATAGCTCATCTCACACTGAACTGCTCTTGGCTGATTGAGTAAGGGAGGAAGTTCTCTCCTGTATGGCTTCAGATGATTTCACACATGCGGGGGAATGCCCCTTCCCAGTCTGTGAATCTGTCTGAGACTGAGCAGAAAATCAAGGTAGAAAACAAACAAAACAAAAAAAATAAAGGCAGGGGTTGGTTTATCATGATGAGGGCAGTGAACTGAAAGGATTATGAAATTTAACAAGATCATGCGAGTTACTTTTTTAAATAGAGCTAATTTACAAATCTGTTTAACTTGTTTGCACCAGTTGATTAAAAAAATAATAATAAAAAATTTCCACCGGAGTACCTCTTTAACCTGTTCAGGACGCCAGGCGTATGCATACACCCTGCATCCCGAGTTCTTAAGGACGTGGGGCGTATGCATACGCCCGTGTAAATTCCGGTCCCCGCCGCTAGCCGATTGGGGACCTGACCAGGATGCCTGCGGAAATCATTCAGCAGGCACCCTGGCACATCGCCCAGGGGGGTCACCAGAGACCCGATCAGCCCGGAATAGCAGAAAATCGCATGTCTGAATTGACATGCGATTTTCTGCGATCGCCAACATGGGCGGGGGGCCCATGTTGGCGATCGCAGAAAATCGCATGTCAATTCAGACATGCGATTTTCTGCTATTCCGGGCTGATCGGGTCTCTGGTGACCCGATCACCCGGAAAATAGGCATGATCGGAGCTGTCAGAGACAGCCCCAATCATCCTGAGGGCTAGGAGTGAGGTCGCAGTGCTGCGATCTCCTCCTATCCCCTGCCATTGGTCAGAACTGATTCTGACCAATGGCAGAGCAGGACAGTGGGTTGCCATGGCAACCCCCCCGTTCTGCCCACCCCTGGATGTCGAGGGGAACATAGACAGAAGATGGAGGCCGGGTACCTGCAAAGAAGATGCCTGGGGACCCCCCGATCTTCGCTGGAGACTGCTGGATCCTGGCTCAGGTAGGGAAGCGACGGGGGGGATTGAAAGTGAAAGTAAAACGATCTTTACTGTGGCAACCACTAGGAAGGCCAAACTGCAACTCCCAGCATGCCCAGACAGCCAAAGGCTGTCTGGGCATGCTGGGAGTTGTAGTTTTGCAACATCTGGAGGGTCACAGTTTGGAGACCACTGTTACAGTAGTGCCCAAACGGTAGCCCTCCAGATGTTGCAGAACTACAACTTTCAGCATGCCTGGACTGCCCAGGCATGCTGGGAGTTGTAGTTCTGTAACATCTGTCCCTTCAGATTTAGCAATTTTCATGAAATTTTTGAAAATTGCTGCTCTACTTTGAAGCCCTTTAATTTTTTCAAAAAGCAAAAATATGTCCATTTTATGATGCCAACATAAAGTGGACATATTGTATTTGTGAAGAAAAATAAAAAATTTTGGGAATATCCATTTTCCTTACAAGTAGAGAGCTTGAAAGTTAGAAAAATGCAAAATTTTCATGAAATTTGGGGATTTTTCACCAAAAAAGGATGCAAGTAACACCGAAAATTTACCACCAAAATAAAGTAGAATAAAGTGTTTTCGCGTTATTAATTTGTAAAGCGACGGTGGTCAGAATTACGAAAAAGGGCTCAGTCCTTAAGGTGAAAAAGGGCTGCGTCCTTAAGGGGTTAAGCCTTGTTTTCATATTAGCAAACTAGCTGCTGGCAGGTCTGCTGAAATGGTACCTGTCATTAGTAAAGTAATAATATGCTATTGATTAGCCTATCTGAATTCGTTTTCAATATACTTGTTTTGTAACGTTATGTGTTAAATTAACCCCTAAAGGTTTGGCTACCAGGGTCCTCCTTCCTCCTGCAGTCCTACTTGCAGATTGTCTTCTGCAGTAGCCTGGCAGAGACAAAAGTCAGAGAATACTGGTGGGACCTCAGCTCAGCACAGTGTATAGAGTGTACAGTAGAGTTTAGAGAAGTGGGGTGTGGGGTGGGTGCGGTCTCAGTCAATCACATCCCATCTCACAATGAACTGCTCTGGGCTGTGTGTAGCAGAGTGAGGGAAGAAGTTCTTCTCAGAAGGGCTTCAAATGGTGTCATGCCTTTTAGGGAATGCCCCTTTCCAGTCGGTAGGGTCACACGTAATAGATCCCCCAGCTGTTACCACCCCCTAGCCCTGTGTGGCTGCTTGTAGCGGCAGATTGCCGCTGCCAGCAGGCCAGGGGGTGGGGGTTTACAGCTGGAGACACACTATGGTTTGGCATATTTTACACTGTGGATCTTTTACGTGTGACCCTACCCTAAGACTGAGCAGAAAATACAGAACAATTTCAAGGTAGAGAACAAAAAAAAAATCATGAAAGTAAAGGGGGTGGGTTATCATGATGGGGGGAGTGAACTGGGAGGAATAAAAAATGATATACAAAAAAGATCATGACAGGTACTCTTTAAAATCAGGCCTAGAAGCTAACATAAAAGTCTGCCGACAAACAATCTCCAACCGGGGGGGATGATAGCAGAGACTTTTAGACTAAAGAAAACATATTTAGCAAAATCTATTATTTTCTAGTCTTTTCCAGCAATGTTTACTGCATCATTAATATTAATCTGATTTGTAACTTGAATTGTTCTTTGATCTTCCCTTCTCTCGCACATAACCTTCCATCTGTGTTTTATATGCGGCGTTTACACAGAAGCAAAAATCCATTTTTCCCAGACTTTTGACAGGCTGTCTTCCACATAAGGAACGAGCTTGTAGCTGCCTTGAGAAGACTCCATAACAATGCTTCTCAGGATAATTATCTCTTCACTCCATGCTAAATAGAGGTCCCCCTATGTCTACAAGCCTGGCGGATGTTATGTACTAAATGAACACCTAGTCAACATGGCTGCTGCAGGATTGGTACGTTCGATTCCATGCCACGCTATAGAATATTGAGAGACAGGCGCCGGGAATGAGCTGGGTATTTGTAGATATCGATGCAAAAGGCAGGAGGAGCATCCTGGAGGTGCTTGCCTGCTAAGATACTTGAAATCCCCAGAGATTAAATTAAAGTAAGCTCGTACCACAGAGCAAGCATGAACAAAGGGCCCTTTCATACCAACGCCTGCAGCATTACTGTTGCTGAGCTTCTCCTTACAGTATATCTGTGTGTACCGTATGGAGGATTTCAGTGCTTGTGTACTGTAAAGGCGACACTACAGAGCACCAAAGTGCAAACTCTTTTCTATTCCATCTATTTGGCGTAGAATAAAACACTGTAACAAAAAACTGATAACCCTCCCCTCCTTACCCTTTATGTTTTATTTCACCCGCTTTTCCGAAAAGGAGCGTAAGAAGAGATCTGTGTGAAATTCTCGCGTTCTTTAATATTTGGCTGCCTCTCAGTTGGAAGACTTTGAGTAAAATAGCTGTAAAAATTAAATCCATATTTCAATGTCATGCCTTATTTTTAAGCTCATGTTACTCACCGCGTTCTAACGCAGTGTTTATAAACACGGAAAATCATTCCTTCAGCATGACTCTCTAAACCCAAATGTTTTAATGTTATTCTGCTTCTCATTGAACGTTTCCTCTGCGGACTACCGAAACTTGTGTTTTCTTTTTGTTTCTTTTTTTCTCTTTTCGGGAGGCTTTCAGATATTTGATGAGAGTGGCGGTTTTATTTTTATGTTTTTATATATGTTTTTTTTTTTTCCATTGAGAAATAATATTGTCATTTTATTGCATTTTGGATTTTGTGGTGTTTTTTTTTTCACTATGCAAAAAGAGCAAGAAAGTAGAAAAGAGAGAAAAAAAAAGACTTTGGCTTTCACAGTTTTTAGAGTGTGTTTTCTTTTGGATAAAACAGAGGAGTGACTGTCCCAAGAGTGCGGTTACTTTCCAACAGTATTTTCTGAAAAATGAAGAGAGACCTTGCCATATATTGGCAGTAGTCTGGAACCAGAATCTTGCCAGATCTCCCGAGGGATCTCAAATGGTCACACGTTTTCACAGTATAAGAACTAAAAGTGCCTTATATTGCAGGCAAGTTCCAAAGCCACTAGCATTAATTATTCATAAAAACGAGGGTCTGGAAAACTATATATTTTCTGTTTTACAGACCTGTCCTTAACTCTGGTGGTGCTGGGGGAATTTAGCGCTATTGGAAGCTTTGATTAAAGAGTCGCTGTTGGGGATTCAGTTTTCACCTATTATGACAATACTTCCATTACATTTATATATATATATATATATATATATATATATATATATATATATGCTTTTTTGTACATGTTGTTGCATGAGACATGGACATTGTACAAAAAAAACTAAAACTTAACTTTTTCTATAGGTGTTTTTTTATTTTTTTTAATGTCTACCTTTAAACACCATTGTATAATCTATATTCACAAAATAGAGTTATGTCAGCTTCTAAATAAATAGGGTGAAGTTTGTTCTTAGGTAACTTACTGCACGTTTAATGCACTGCTCCTTCACCCTAAAAAATAAATATATATATATATATATATATATATATATATATATATATATGGCTTAGGATGTACATGGGATGGAGGGGGACAGACTGGGCCGTCACTTTCATATCTATCCCACTGTGTCACTTATATTAGGCCTCAGTGATCCACTATACCTGACATTCTCAACAGGGTCTTCATTCACAGAGCTTCTTTTGATGATTTGCGTTTACGCACACTCTTAGTGGGTTGGTGCCTTTGCACAGCACCAAGGTGGCGATGTTTGGCGCCTGTGTTGCATTTGCAGTGTGGCGTTTCATGGCATATGTAATTGATTGGAAAAAATATGGAAAGTGGAGTACCCTTTTAGCCCCTAGAGGATCAAGGTCCGTCAATAACCCTTTAGATGCCGTAATCAAAGTTGATTGTTGCATCTAAAAGTGTTAAAAATGCTTACCGGTTAGTCCAGGAAGCTGATCAGGACCACTGAGACAAAATTGACTGGTCCTTGTCTGCGAGCATAGACAAGGTCTCTTATCTGGCTTCCATCTGTGCAATCGGCGCTCCAACAGTGCAAGCAGCCTGTAGTAATGGAGCACAGATAACACTAATCATTGCTGTTCTATGGAGCAACATTGTTCCGTGTTTGCAAAGATTGCATGTAAATGTCCTTTATGGCTACTAAAAAGTGAGTAAAATGTAAAAACAAATGTTAATAAGCATATCCAGGCATGCTGTTCCCTTATAAAGATGTATGCTTCTGTCACAGATTCTCTTCACTCCAATAGCAGAAAGTCTTTCTAACAAAGTCCTGACTGTTGCATTGCAGCAATCCCAGACTAAACCGTCCAAATTGCAGGAAAAACTTGGCATAACCCTTCATGCATCTGACATAGCCAATATTAATCCCTTCTTTGATATGAGAAGGCACAGACTTCTGGACACAGCTGGGCAGAGTATCGGTGAACTGCCGGCATTCCTACAGACTTTTTGCTTCACTTTTGATTACTTAAAATGAGAAAAAAAGGTTTAAAAAGTTGCATTCTCTAAACAGAGGAAGGAGGCTCAGGTTGTGCTTAGAATCTGGTAGATGCCTGTATTAGCTTTTCATATTTTGGTTTGTGCCCAAATGCAAACCTAATGCAAATGCTAGTGGTGGAGTCACGCGCAATGTTTAGGTGCATATTTCATTCTTTTTTCCTTTTTTTGCTGTTGTTGTAAACAGATCTTTACTTTTGTAGTTTGTTTTGTTGCATTTTTGGAGAAAATGTCATCTTGGCTAATATTGCTCATTACCACCCTATGGCGTAAATCTACATCCTGGGCAATAAAACGTTAAAGTGTAATGTTGTTTATTAACCGAATGAGAGCACAGGAACTATCAGCACTTCATAGTTGATGATTAACGGCTGCTATCAGCAGCCAGGACTCACCTATGCCCATCAAATAACATTTAGATCCCACAATCAAAGTTAATTGCAGAATCTAATTACTGGTGTCTTTGGATTTGGAGGGGCTGTTTTGGTAATTGCAGGGTCAGCTTGATCAGCTGAGATGACAACTAGAGGATCGATACCTGCCTGCATGCTGTCTGATTTGCGCTCTGGGAATACTGGCAGCCTCAGCAGCCTTTCTAGACAAAACTGATAAAACTAAGGAGTGCTAGGCTACGCCTATAACACTGATCAGTGCTTTGCATAGCATTGATCTATGTTTGCAAGCTAAATATTGCATGTAAAAGTCCTCTATAGGGACTAAAAAAAATAGTGAATAAAATAATATAAAAAATGTAATTAATATAAATAAACCCTCAACTCCTACCCTCCAAGCTGCCAGTGTAGGCATACAGCTAAAAGTGGTGCTCACTCACCTGGGGATCCAGCCAGGTGTCTTGGATCCCCATTAGCGAGCGAGTAACTGTGCCAAGAATCTCCCCCCCCCCACACTTTGCCGGGTGCAAGACATGTAGGCAGTGACGACGCTTTGGCACAGTTACTCGCTCGCTAATGGGGATCCAGGATACCTTTGGATAGGGGATACGATGTCTAGGGGCGGAGTACCCCTTTAAAGTTTTTTAAATATATTGGGCATTGACTTACAGGAAGCTGCCTTCAGTTGGAGTGTTACCTCTTTTCCTTCTGACGGAGAGCTACTTTGCGATCTCCTGTATGGGCCCTGGCAGTCCGCATGAAGGGAGCGTTCCGTCCCTGCATGATGCGGCAGCTGACACCCCCATCCATGTATCTCTATGGCATACATGGGGAGCGTTTCGACTGCCACGTCATGCTGGGGATGGACACACCCCCTTCTTGCTGACTGCTGGGGCCCCATACAGGAGATTGTGGGGGAACCCAGCGGTCGGACCCCCCTCCTCCGGTGATCTATAACTTATCTTCTCTTTTGCACTACAGTATTCCTTTAATTTTAAGAAACATCTTTTAGCCCCCTTTGCTACTAAGAGATGCAGTCACCATTGGATGGCTCTTAGGGTATAAAAGCAAACTGTACCTTTCCTGTAGCTGATGGTGGTTGCCGAACTTATACAATCACTTTTTTTAATTTATTTCTCAGCAAAGTGTCAAGGAGGTGGAGCTTTCTTACTCATGTGCCAAAGCCTTGCACATCTCCTTGCTCGTCTTTACCTTCCATCACCTCCTGGATTGACATACAGAGCCCTGTACATCAGTCAATGAGGGGCGTGGTGGCCCCTAGGATAGGTATGTTGGGTGCAAAAAATGCAGAGAGCAAAATTTTGCTGATAATTATTAGGAGAATATGAGGTAGAGGAGAGTTTATGCCAGTTTTGTAGAAAAGCAGCTTCTTTTTTCTACAAATCTGAATGTTTGGCAAGTTTAAATAATTTCTTGTGAATAGACTGAAGGTATCCTATTGAGTCAGTATACACGAAACATATGCACAACATGCACAACATATGAGGTATTTCCTTACTCGAGAGAGATTGGGTTACAAATTTTGGGGGTCTTTTTCTCCTATTACCCCTTGTTCAAAAACTGGGTCTACAAGAACATGTTAGTGTAAAAAATGAAGATTTTGAACTTTCTCCTTCCCTTTACTGCTATTCCTGTGAAACACCTAAAGGGTTACCACACTTTCTGAATGTCATTTTGAATACTTTGAAGGGTACAGTTTTTATACTGGGGTCATTTATGAGGTATTTCTAATATGAAGGCCCTTCAAATCCACTTCAAAACTGAACTGGTCCCTGAAAAATGTTAAAAATTTCGTGAAAAATTAGAACATTTCTGCTGAACTTTGAAGCCCTCTGATGTCTTCCAAAAGTAAAAACATGTCAACTTTATGATGCAAACATAAAGTAGTCATATTGTATATGTGAATCAATATATAATTATTTGGTTATGTCCATTTTCCTTACAGGCAGAGAGCTTCAAAGTTAGAAAAATGCAACATTTTGGAATTTAGAATTTAGTAGAATATGTCACGAAAAAACTTTCTCGGAATCAGAATGATTAGGAAAAGCATCCTAGAGTTATTAATGCTTAAAGTGACAGTGGTCAGATGTGCAAAAAATGCTCTGGTCCTTAAAGGGGTACTCCGGCCCTGGCCCCACAATCTTGTATTTGCCACCCACCTGTTTGAGCTGCACGCCGTGGTGCCAGCTCACAAACAGCCGGGTGGCGACCACGGGGCCGGAATATCGTGATGTCACAACTCCACCCAGGTGTGACGTCACCCTCCGCTATGCAAATCTATGGGAGGGGGCCGTCACGGCCATCACGCCCCCTCCCATAGACTTGCATAGCGGGGGGGTGACGTCACACGGGGGCGGAGTCGTGACGTCACGCTACTCCAGCCCCGTGGTCGCCACCCGGCTGTTTGTGAGCTGGCACCACTGTGTGCAGCTCAAATAGGTGGGTGGCAAATACAAGATTGTGGGGGTCCCCAGCGGCGGGACCCCTGCGGTGAGACATCTTATCCCCTATCCTTTGGATAGAGGATAAGATGTCTCAGGGCCGGAGTACACCTTTAAGGTCATAATGGGCTGTGTCCTTAAGGCGTTAAGGCTTAAAAGATTTGGTGTATTGTGCTTTGTTGTTTACTGAGAAGACGAGACATTGTATACTATCAAGATGGATTGGATATGACATGTCCTTTAAAGCTTTTATAAAAGCACTATACAAGAGTATTCTACAAAAAAATTTGCACCAAACTGGTGTGTTTCTAGCATACTAGACACCCTTACTCATGGTCACACTACAGAGTTGCTAGCAGCCGCTTGTTGCATGATGATTACCAATTGGGTGACACGATTGTGAGACGTTCTGCATGTTTACGCTAAATACGATACAACATAGCTGAATCTCAACATATTATTATTTATGGTTATTTATGACAGTTCCACCATATTATGTATTAAATAATCTTTGGTTCATGTAATGATCTAAACCATAATTTATGTGTTGTAGGTTGCTATGTGCATACATGGTTTACCATTGTTTTCTCTTAAACAGAGGTAAATGTTTCACCTGATTAGTAAGATGGCTGCTAGTAACACTGTAGTGTAAACATGAGTAAGGGCATGTAGTACATCAGAAACACGTCCGTTTGATGCATTTTATACTGGGATACTTGTATAGTGCTTTTATGAAGTCGTAATGACGCATCAATGGTTTTAAGGGACAAGCTAGATTCAATCCTCCTTGAGAGTAAAAGACAGCAGCTTGTGTATGATCTTAGTTTGGATCCTGATTTAGTACAACTCTCCGAAGTCTTCCCTTTGCTCTGCCTGGTCTCCTCCTGCTTATACCAATTTGTAAATGCTTGCTGTAGGTCATTGCAAAACAGCACACACCTGAATGAACGCTTATTAGCAGGCAACTCCATTCATTGCAGCCAGTTAAGCAAGCAAACGCTGTTTCAAAGAGTATCGATTGGCGACACCAAAGATATTTTTTGCAATGTGCTACAATAAATTTGGTGCCGTGAATTGCATTTGGCGCCCTCAATCAATATGCTTTGATGCAAGCTCCGCAGTACAAATCTTGTTTCGAAATCCTGCTGTCTTCAGCTAAAAGTAATATGTGTTGTTACATGTTTCAGAAAGAAAATGTAACAATTTCTAAAATATAGCCTAGTTAGTCTTTTCTCTGTTTATATTTATTGGACTATTTTTTATTTTTTTTCTTGCTTTTATATTTATGGTTGTGTTGCCGTCTTGCCTTGGTATTTAATAGTCTTCGAGTGTTCTCTGTCGCTCTCCTGAACAAGATAACAACTAAGCAGTGATTTTCCTTGTTAGTGATAGGGCAGACGAGAGGTTTATTAAGTCAAATGTAAGTGAATAACTGTACTGTGGATGGGGAGGTGTAGACAATGTCTGAATCAGTAACACTCAGGCTGCCGGCGTCATGCAGACTTTATCTTGATCTTTATTACGAGTGGCACGGATAACCTTTTACCTCATTGATGATACACAGTCAGGATATTTTCTTGTCTGCTGGTCATTACTGAAATTATAGCAACAGATTGCTGTACTGAGAAACTTACTGTGGCAGGTGCCTTGCCAGCTGGCAGAGTTCTCCTTAACCTGTTCTGTCCAACTACAGACTTATAGAGGGGATCAGGCAAAAGACCTCTAAGGGTTTGGCCACACGTCTAGAGTTTTTACACACTTAAAGGGGTACTCCGGCGCTAAGACATCTTATCCCCTATCCAAAGGATAGGGGATAAGATGCCTGATTGCGTGGGTCCCCCTCAATGCAAGCCTATGGGAGGGGGCGTGACAGCTGTCATGCCCCCTCCCATAGGCTTGCATTGAGGGGGCAGAGCGTGACGTCACACGGGGCGGGGCCGTGACGTCACAATGCTCCGGCCCCCGTGATAGCCAGTAATCAGACCCGGAGTGAACATGCTCAGGGGACTGATTATAACGAAGTGCTGCGTGCAAGATCACGTGGGTCCCCAGCAGCGGGACCCCCGCGATCAGGCATCTTATCCCCTATGGATAGGGGATAAGATGTCTAAGAGCCGGAGTACCCCTTTAACATGCAGGATTCTTTTTAAGACATGTGCATGTCAGCCCTTCATCAGCTAATGTCAAGTGGAACAAGTGGATGCGAAGATGCCAAGATCCTGAACCTTCACTACTTTTCAGGTTATCTGACATGTTGCATAATAAAATTAGTAAAATATTAACAGTTTCCGAATTCAGATTTAAATTGTATGTACATTAATTTGCCCTAATATTAATACCACATGCGTCATATCCTATAGATTCCCCTCGTGCCCCCCTTCAGCTCTATACATTTCAATAACTGCCTGTTCTCTTGCCTTCTAATATATCCCATGCCTTGACAGGTGCCATTGTCATCAGAAAGTGATTGATGTTATTTAGTTTAGCTGTCAGTAGTTTCAATGTTATAGTTGATTGTTAAAGATATATATTTTGCAGGAGAATAACTCCATAGGACCATCATAGAGCGGCAAAATGGCAGTCAGAGACAGGGACACAGAAGTAACTTCAGTAACAAAACAAATACAGTCTTCACACTCATGAACAAAAAATAAATCCTGCTCGTCCAGCACTAACTATACATAAAAATACTTCTCTATCTATACAGGTGCCTTAACCCCTTAAGGACCTGGGGGTTTTCCGTTTTTGCATTTTCATTTTTTCCTCCTTACCTTTAAAAAATCATAACTCTTTCAATTTTGCACCTAAAAATCCATATGAGGGCTTATTTTTTGCGCCATCAATTCTACTTTGTGATTACGTCAGTCATTTTACCCAAAAATCTATGGCAAAATGGGAAATAAAAAATCATTGTGAGACAAAATTGAAAAAAAAAAAAAACACTATTCTGTAATTTTGGGGGCTTCCGTTTCTACACAGTAAATTTTTCGGTAAAAATGACACCTTATCTTTATTCTGTAGGTCCATACGGTTAAAATGATACCCTACTTATATAGGTTTGATTTTGTCGCACTTCTGGAAAAAATCATAACTACATGCAGGAAAATGTATACATTTAAAATTGTCATCTTCTGACCCCTATAACTTTTTTATTCTTCCGCGTATGGGGCGGTATGAGGGCTCATTTTTTGCATCATGATCTGAAGTTTTTAGCGGTCCCATTTTTGCATTAATAGGACTTATTGATCATTTATTAATTTTTTCATGATATAAAAAGGGACCAAAAATGCACTATTTTGGACTTTTTTGACTGTGCGGTTTAATTAACAATATATTTTTATAATTTGAACATTTCCGCACGCGGCGATACCACATATGTTAATTTGAATTTACACTGTTTTTTTTTGTTTTTTTTTATATGGGAAAAGGGGGGTGATTCAAACTTTTATTAGGGAAGGGGTTAAATGATCTTTATTCCCTTTTTTTCCCACTTTTTTTTTGCAGTGTTATAGCTTCCATAGGGGGCTATAACACTGCACACACTGATCTTTTACATTGATCAGTGGTTTCTCATAGGAAACCAGTGATCGATGATTCTGCGGCTTGACTGCTCATGCCTGGATCTCAGGCACTGAGCAGTAATTAGGCGATCGGACAGCATGGAGGCAGGTAGGGATCCTCCAGCTGTCATGTAAGCTGTTCGGGATGCTACAATTTCGCTGTAGCTATCCCGAACAGCTCCCTGAGCTAACGGCATTGTTTTACTTTCACTTTAGATGCGGTGTTCAACTTTGAACACTGCATCTAAAGGATTAATAGGGCGCGGCACCACGATCAGTGCTGCGTGCTATTAGCCACGGGTCCCGGCCGTTGTTCGAGGCCGGGCCCGACCCGCTATCACGTTGTGGTCTTGCGTTATTGAACGGGAGTGGACTCATGACATACTGGTATGTTATGGGTCCTTAAGAGGTTAATACTAGCCAAGACGGACTCTTACCTAGTTTTAAAGGGGTACTCTGGTGGAAAACTTTTATTTTTTTAATCAACTGGTGCCAGAAAATTAAACAGATTTGTAAATCACTTCTATTAAAAAAAATCTTAATCCGTCCAGTACTTAGCTGCTGAATACTACAGAGGAAATTATTTTCTTTTTGGGACACAGAGCTCTCTGCTGACATTATGACCACAGTGCTCTCTGCTGACATATCTGTCCATTTTAGGAACTATCCCCCTTTAGGAGTACCCCTTTAAAGCCCAGTGATGAGCTGGCTTCAGCACCTGTGCTGTTCTAGGCTTGTCCATATAACATATAATATCTTACCCTTTCCTAGATGGCAGGTGATAAGCAAACTACAAATACAGAAAGTGTTTCTCTGGGTATCCATGGTTTAACAGTAGTCGTAACTCCAGTAATACACTTTTGCTTAGAAAGTGATGTCAGCTTTCTTTTTTCACATTTGCCATGATGACATCACTAAGTAACCATATGAGTTGCTCATAGTGTTTATGTTTCATGAACCATTTTTGTGACTTATAGTGTATGGAGAGGAGTTCAGGGTATTCCACTCACTGGTTGGGATCGCAGTCCGGCGCCTCAGAGGAGCTGCCCTGTCACAAATGCACGGAGGGCAGCAGGAGTATATCCAAAAAGGTTAATTGGTATAATAAAAGCATATAATAGACCACGCGTTTCGCCAGGGGGCCCTCGCTTTGTCAGGTCTGGGGTGCCGTCACATTGAAGAAACCTAAATATTTAAAAAGTGCTGGTTTGTTCAAGCCAGAAGCATGCAAATTGTCATACAAACATGTACATATACATTTGTTTTGTAGCAGATATAATAGCAGATCATTTTCGTAAGGAAAATATTTATAATAATAATTGATATAGCAATAAGTAATGATAGTAATTAGGGATGTCCCAATACCATTTTTTTTAAGACCGAGTACAAGTACCGGTACTTTAATTCTAGTACTCGCCGATACCAAGTACGATTACTTTTATTTTAAAGGGAATCTGACCCCAGGGTGATGCGGTTTCTGGCACTGCTTACCGTGCTGATATGTGAGTTCTTGTTGTGTACAATGGAGGCAGCTGCTGTAGTACGAGCCAAGATTTCTCTCTTCTCCATTGGGCAGAACAGGGAATTTGCATTGGCGGCGAAATCGATGTCTCCGCAGCGATTGTGCTGATGATCACATGGTGAGCAGCGGTAGAAACCAGGTCACCTGCACTATCTACTTATAAATTCAAGTTAGTGCAGGTGACTATGCTGTAAGATTGCCTTTAATAGTAGGGAGTATCGATAGGTGCAGACATTAGTAGCAGCCCCCTGTAGACCGCAGCCCCCCCCCCCCCCCATTGTAGCCAGAAGACCCCCCTTGTAGAGAGCAGGACCCCCCTTGTAGATAGCAGGCCTCCCCTTGTAGATAGCTGGCCTCCCCCTTGTAGATAGCAGGCTTCCCCCTTGTAGATAGCAGGCTTCCCCCTTGTAGATAGCAGGCCTCCCCCTTGTAGATAGCAGGCCTCCCCTTTTAGCCAGCAGGATCCCCCTTGTAGATAGCAGGACCTCCCTTGTAGATAGCAGGACCTCCCTTGTAGATAGCAGGACCCCCTTGTAGATAGCAGGACTCCCTTGTAGATAGCATACACCCCCACCCCTTGTAGATAGCGGGCCTCTCCCTTGTAGCCAGCAGGGACCCCCCTTGTAGTTTCTCACTTGCACCTGTCCGGTGTCGCAGCTCTGCAGCCCCGTACTCATCACTGCTGCTGCCCCGTTCTGCCATCCGCATCATGGTGTCTTATAGAGGAGCATGTGACATACACGTCACTCTGCTTCCTCCATAGCATTACGCTGGGCGCAGTGGAGTGACGTGTGTGTCACATGCTCCTCCATAAGACGCCATGATGCGGACGGCAGAACGGAGCGGAGCACTCAACTGGGCATCGGACTTGGTATCGGGGACATTAGACGAGTCCCTGATACCATGCAAATACCTGGTATCGGCACCAATACTAGTATCGGTATAGGGACATCCCTAATAGTAATGTTGTATTTAAAGTTATACAGTGTATTACATAGGGTTAATACATTCATGCAGACTGGGTTGTCCAGCGCATCTGGGATGACATGTGCTGTTCTGGCAGGGGGAGAACTGGTTAATACAGATGTTTCCCTGGTTGCAGGCAGTATGGTAGAAACCATTTAATTTATTTATCAATGATATAGAGGATGGTATTAACAGCTCTGTTTCTATCTTTGCAGATGACACCAAGCTTTGTAGCACGGTACAGTCTATAGAGGATGTGCATAAATTACAAGATGACTTGGATAGACTAAGTGTCTGGGCGTCCACTTGGCAAATGAGGTTCAATGTGGATAAATGTAAAGTTATGCATCTGGGTACTGATAACCTGCATGCGTCGTATGTCTTAGGGGGGATTAAACTGTCAGAGTCACTGGTAGAGAAGGATCTGGGTGTACTTGTAGATCACAGACTACAGAATAGCATGCAATGTCAGGCTGCTGCTTCCAAAGCCGGCAGGATATTGTCATGTATCAAAAGAGGCATGGACTCAAGGGACAGGAACATAATACTCCCCCTTTATAAAGCATTGGTACGGCCTCACCTGGAATATGCTGTTCAGTTTTGGGCACCTGTCCATAAAAGGGACACTGCGGAGTTGGAAAGGGTGCAGAGACGCGCGACTAAACTAATATGGGGCATGGAACATCTTAGCTATGAGGAGCGATTAAAGGAGTTACAATTGTTTAGTCTTGAGAAGAGACGTTTAAGGGGGGATATGATAAACGTATATAAGTATATTAATGGCCCATACAAAAAATATGGAGAAAAACTATTCCAGGTTAAACCCCCCCAAAGGACGAGGGGGCACTCCCTCCGTCTGGAGAAGAAAAAGTTTAGTCTCAAGGGGCGACACGCCTTCTTTACCGTGAGGACTGTGAATTTATGTAACAGTCTACCTCAGGAACTGGTCACAGCAGGAACAATTAACAGCTTTAAAACAGGATTAGATACATTCATGGAACAAAATAACATTAATGCTTATGAAGAAATATAAAATTCCATCCCTTCCCCAATAACGCGCCACACCCCTACCCCTTAATTCCCTGGTTGAACTTGATGGACATATGTCTTTTTTCGACCGTGCTAACTATGTAACTATGTAGACGTATTCGGACAGTATCAAGTTGATAACTGACCGTGAGTTATTTTGTAGTATAGACTGTTTGGACGCTATGTATATTCAATAACGTGTCGGCTGTAGCATCAATGGATGTATGCTTATGTTATCAGCTGGAGCGCAGGAGTAGCTACCCGCACTGCTGCCATTCTGCGGTGTTGTGGCTCTAATTTTCGATGAGAGAAAGGGTGATATGTTAATAGAGTATAATGTGCTATGTTAGGTATGCATTATTATACATGTATTTAAAGTGGATGGCCGTAGGTAGGAGATGAGCTGAAGCGCTAGTAGGTGGTGTTTACTAGTTACTGTCCAAACAGTCTATACTACAAAATAACTCAGTTAGCAGCTTGATACTGTCCAAATACGTCTGAGACATTCTGATGTGTCCCCCATACTGCCTGCAACCAAGGAAACATCTGTATTAACCAGTTCTCCCCCTGCCGTCACATCGCATGCAATCACAGATGCGCTGGACAACTCAGCCTGCACGAATGCCGAGCATAATTAACCCTATGTAATACACTGTATGCATTTAAATACAACATTACTATCATTACTTATTGCTATATCAATTATTATTATAAATATTTCATTTTGAAATTGATCTGCTATTATTATTTATGCTACAAAACATAAGTGTTTATGTACATGTGTGTATGACAATTTGCATGCTTCCGGCTTGACGGTGACGTCACTCCCCCTTGAACAAACCCCCGTTTTTTAAATATTTAAGTTTCTACAATATGGCGGCACCCCAGACCTGACGAAGCGAGGGCCTATTTTATGCTTTTATTATAGAAATAAACCTTTTTGGATATACTCCTGCTGCCCTCCATGCATTTGTAACAGGGCAGCTCCTCTGAGGCGCCGGACCGCAATCCCAACCATCGAGTGGAATACCCTGAACTCCATACATTATACTGCCTGATCGACATCATAGATGACCGGGAATGGATGCAAGGCTGCCATGAGGACTCTACCTGAGTGAATACACTCATCCATGCGCTTAACAGTGTTGTACCTGCAGCGCAACACTAATAGATGAGTGTACGATCTCACCACCCTTTGCTCCATTTGAATAGTTTCAAGCTGTCTATTCCATCACTATTTTTACTGGAAATTGCTGCACTTAGAGAGCGCCTGCTCTTTTTTTCTGTTCTTTATTCCATATATGTTCCATTTTTGTGACTTAAGCAGATTAAATGTTTAGTAACCATTACTCCTAGTTTCCACAGACCAGCGGAAGTCGCTAGAACTCTAGTTTTACAACCTTGTGGTGCATCAGCTTTCTTTTGCCTTTTTTGCCATGATGACATCACTAAGCACACTTGAATGACCAGTAATGTTTATTGTAAGGCTTCATGGTTCTTTGTTGTTATGTAGCCATATTACAAATACACTAAGGAACCATTACTCTTGGTTTCCATTTATTAACAGAAGTCACAACTCAAGTATGGGACATTTGCTTAATATGTGATGTAATCTTTTTGCCATGACGACCTCACTAAGTGCATTTGAGTTGCCCGTGGTGTTTATTGCGTGGCTTCATAATTCATTTTTGTGACGTAAGAAGATTACAAATACAGAAACCATTACTCTTGGTTTCCACGGATTAGCAAAAGCCACTTCTCTAGATTTACACGCTTAAAGTGTCATGTGTTGGCATTCTTTTGTCAGTTTTACCATGATGACATCACTAAGCACCATTGAATTGCCCATAGTGTTTATTGCATGGCTTCTTAATTTATTTTTGTGAGGTAAACAGATTACAAATACAGGACCCATTACTCTTGGTTTCCATGATTTAGAAGAAGTCACAACTAGTTTTAAACATTTCCTCTATATGTGGTGTGTTGGTTTTTCTTTTGTAATTTTTGCCATGGTGACGTCACTAAGCACTTTTGAATTGCCCATAGTGTTCATCGCAAAGGCTTCATGATTTATTTTTGGGAAATTTCTGAAAGGCACTAATCGCTCCCTTTCTAAAGACTATTTGTTTCACTTTAAGGCATTTTAGCACTATTCTCACTTCAACCACACAGTATAAAAGACACCTTGCACCAAATTTTACTTTACACAGCCTTATAAAATTTCCCTATAAGTGTGTAATGTCCCTTAACGGCCAAAACACAAAACTCGGCAAAAGAAAAATGAGGTGAGATTGCTGCAGGCCAACTATTCACACAGCTGGTCCCATAAAATAAGCTAAAATGACAATGTTTTATGGTCCAGTATCACTTGGAATGGGAATGTACTATCGGCCAGTTGCATTTCCAGCTGAAGAAATATTCTTGAGAATGTAGCTCTGCACGGATGAAGCTTTGAATCTACATGAACACGTCAAACAGTACATGTAATGAGAGATGGTTTAAATCTTTTTTTTTTTCAAAAATATATGACCTCAAGGTCACATGCTGGCCCGATCCACATCAGTATAGATGGCAGTAATGGGAATAATATATTACAGATGTTCTCACTTTACAAATTTAGTTTTTTCATTTGGAAGAAGGTGCTATTGCCACAAGTCTTCGATGTTCACTCAGTGATTATATTTAGTGGATACAGTTACTAAAAGAGCTCCTACCTGTTTTGTTAAACCCTTATTATTGAGGTTTGAACCTGCCAAGCAAGTAAAAGCCAAAATTAGCTTTTATGAGTTTTTTTCTGTACAAAATATACATAGGAGGAGTCGGAACAACAAACTATTTGACCAGAAGAGTAAGATAAAGTAAGATAAAGTAAGATAAAGTGAGAAAAGAAGAAAGTAAGTAAAGGAGGGGATACAAGAATGTCAAGGAATCCAGAAAACAACAATAGAAATTAGGGAGCACATGATATGTGCAAGACAGAGGCTCAGGGGCTAAAGAGCCAGAGGCACCACGGACCCTCTCAGGTCGGACATCAGGTACCACTCAGTTTAATAGAGTGGCTGCATAATTTTTCTATCTGTGTCCTAGAGTAATGAGCTACCAGAAAAGTCTGCCATTTGGTAAACAGGCGCTCCATGTGCACCCACCTCCTTATGACATTTAGCATCCATGCGATCATCATAAAAGAACAGTAACAGATCCAAATTAACATCTGAGATCACGGTAAGCTGGATGTCTCCAGAACCTCAGCCACTGACAAAATTGTATGGACTAACTGTGCGACTGTGCAAAGGCCTGAGGAAGTCAGAGTAGTGGGGCTAATACTTTGAAAGACAAGCAGAAAAGTTCCAAAAAGTTTGATGAAAACACTGGAATCAGGTTGCAGAAGGAGCCATTTTCTGGAAAGTTCGGGGGCATATTATGAAGTTGGAGGTTGAAGGATACTTTGGTTCAACTCTTTTGTCAGTAACCTGGGACCCAAGACCACAAAATATTTTTACATTACAATCAACTTGTGTCTGTAGTTCTGTATAAATGACAACTTTGGCTCCATTGGTAAATACACAATAGACACACTGGGATATCAAAACAAAAATATTTTAATGCTAGCTCTAGATTCATAAGACGAATGAAGAGAAAAGAGTATTTGCTTGAAATAAGAATGTTCATTCTTTCGGCAGCTGTCTCTCCCCCCTACCCCCCCCCACCCCCCTATGCATATGGACAGTTGTCTTGGCCAAGCATTAATGTGAACTGTATGAAGAAGGAAAGAAGCTACATCTAGACCTCACTGGTGAAAAGTTAATTTCTCAAGAACTAACGGATTGAGCAATTGATATTCAACATGCCCTTTTCTACTCTACTCCAAGATCATCTGTCAGGGAGAGTCAGAAGGCATTAATGCACAAGTACAGCTGACATGTCTGATGTGTAATCGGGGCCTTAACACTGACTTTATAGTTTGAGTAATTTTTATTACACACCTTTTCTCAACTATGTCTTTGTAGAATGCTTGATTGAACAGTTGTTAGGAGCTCTTACTACACAAAGTAACAGGTAGCATAGTCAGTCACTTTATGTGATGTGAAGGGATGACAAGCAATTATTACTAAATTCTTAATAGTTAAAGGGGTTATCAACTATAAGGTGATTTTAGTACTTACCTACCAGACAGTAATGAACATGCTTTGAAAGGATCTGTGCTTGTCTCTGGGCTAAATGTTCTGTCTAACTTTTGGTGAACTGGCTATTTCCTGTTGGAGTTTCCATCTTCAACTACCAGTCCCATGATTCCTTGTTTGTAAGTGTGAGGTCAGTTTTCTCCCTCCCACACATCAGCCACCCCACCCATTGAAGCACGAATGAGCTGCATTCCATGCAAAAGGCCAGTGTTTTCTAACCAGGGTGCCTCCGGCTGTTGCAAATATACAATTAATTGCAGAATGATTTCCCTCCCGCCCAGCGGTCGCTCCACCCAGTGGAGCAGGACAGGCTCCCTGTCATCTCCTGACTAGTGATATAATGTCTCGGGCCGCGCGGCAACCTGGGTAAATCTGAGATGACATTCATTTTACATGCTGTTAAAAATAAACTTTAGGGCAAAAATCACAGAAGAATTGCGAGACCACCATTAAACACAGGTATAGGCACTATATTCTGGACTACACTATTTTTGCAGCCCCTGTAGCCCAATCAAATAAAAAAAAAATCCTGTAATATCCATTTAATCTGTAATAAAATGCAAAATATGTAATATATGTAATATAATGTAAAAATGTCTGCCATTTCATCCCTCCCCCAAAAAAATGTATCTTAGAAAGACTTGTGTATCATGTAGTCCAAAGAATAAAACATTTCTTCTTGGCACCTTTCGAATCCTTGAATATAATTTCACACCAAGCCACCTTTCCTAGCCGATAATATTATGCCTTTCTACCTACACCTGATCCCAACTTCAGTCTTCTAGTTCTTCTTTAATCGCCTCTTATTTAGATATTTACACCTTTCACAAAACAGCTTCTTCAAACCTGCTGTGTCATCTCCATAGCAGTCGTCAATGGTGTCATCAATGCATTAAGTATGTGCTAACCACAAAAAACAAACAATATAGTAAAACAAATGTGCCAATTATCTATACATTATTATTTTTATTCATTTATATAATTATTAATTATAGAATGTATGTATACATAGATATATATATATATATATATATATATATATATATATATATAAAATGTTATTTAATTTTTTTCCCATTTTGGTGCATACTCGTGCAATAGAGTGCTCTGGACTTCTGCCTATGTGGCAAAATGGAACGTTGCTAAGTTTCATCAGCTCGCAGATTTTTGATGTACTAAATGGAAAAGCCATCCGCAACTTTGCCAGAAGATTTAAGCTGATTGTCTAGGGTTTCAGATGTCAAACCTGTATCAAACAGCTAATAGCTGGGTTAGCTTAATTACACAACAGTAATTTATTTTATTTGTTATTGTGAATATATCAATAACCAGACGTGTCAAGAGTGTCCTTTCCGTATAGTGCCACTTGGGGGCTCAACCATACGATCACTTGATTGCTCATATAATGCACTGAAATAATTTTGTATTGCACTGTATAATTCCCACCAACTTAACACTGACAGACATCCCATTAGGCCCTGGAAATGGGACTGACTGTAGGCCTTCTCCCATGTTCTTATCACTTTGAAGCTGAAGAATGCATTGGCCACGGCATCTAAGAAGTGAAATAGACAGAACTGCAGTTATCTCTGATTGTGACCTTTGGAGTCAGGGGACGGCTGTATTAATACAATAATTGCTTGCATCATCACCATACTGTACATATATATGTCAGTTTGCTGGAAATGCTTAGTTCACATGATGTTAAAGGGGTATCCAGGAATAGAAAATAGAGCCAAGTTATTTTTTATTTTTAAACTCCCCGTCTGTTTCCAGGTTAGGTGTGGTATTACAACTTGGCTCCATTCACTTCAATAGAACTGAGCTGCAGAACCACACCCAACCTGGAGACAGATGAGGTGCGGTTCTTGAAAGAAATAAGCTCAGTTTTTCTATTCCTGGATAACCCCTTTAACCCCTTAAGGACTCACTCCATTTGGGCCTTAAGGACTCAGACAATTTGATTTTTACGCTTTTGTTTTTTCCTCCTCCCCTTCAAAAAATCATAACTCTTTTATATTTTCATCCACAGACTAATATGAGGGCTTGTTTTTTGCGCGACCAGTTGTCCGTTGTAATGCCATCACTCACTTTACCATAAAATGTATGGCGCAACCAAAAAAATACTATTTGTGTGGGGAAATTAAAAAGAAAACCGCAATTTTGCTAATTTTTGAAGGTTTTGTTTTCACGCCGTACAATTTATGGTAAAAATAATGTGTTTTTTATTCTCTGGGTCAATACAATTAAAATGATACCCATAATTATACACTTTTCTATTACTGTTGCGCTTAAAAAAAATCGCAAACTTTTTAACCAAATTAGTACGTTTAAAATCCCCCTATTTTGAAGACCTATAACTTTTTCATTTTTCCGTATAAGCGGTGGTATGAGGGCTCATTTTTTGCGCCAGGATCTGTACTTTTTATTCATACCATATTTGCTTATATAAAACTTTTATTACATTTTTTATTAATCTTTTTTTGGAATAAAATGTTATAAAAAAGCAGCTTTTTGGACTTTTTTTTTTTACGTTGACGCCGTTCACCGTATGGGATGGTTTAGATTTTATTTTAATAGTACGGATATTTACGCATGCGGCGATACCAAATATGTATGTAAAATAATTTTTTTACACTTTTTGGGGGTAAAATAGGGAAAATGGGACAATTTACGTTTTTATTGGAGGAGGGGGTTTTTCACATTTTTTTTACTTTATTTTTTTTACTTTTTTTACTTTTATTTTTACACTCTTATAGTCCCCATAGGGGACTATTTTATAGCAACCATTCGATTGCTAATCCTGTACATTTACGTCCTGCGTCGTTAAGGGGTTAATGAACTTAAAGGGGTACTCAGCCCCTAGACATCTTATCCCCTATCCAAAGGATAGAGAAAAATATGTCTGATCGCTGGGGCCCTGCCGCTGGAGACCCACATCTCTCTGTGCAGCGCCGGAGGCTCGTGACATCATGCCCCCTCCCATAGACTTGCATTGAGGGGGCGGAGTACCCCTTTAATTGAGTGGTACAGTAGGGAGTAATGTTTATACCAAAAGTACTGAACAGCTGCATAAGTTGGAGTATTTCTAACATAAAAAAAATACCCTTTTAATCATATTTTACTTCAGGACAGAAGCGTTTGTTTACTGTGTGCAAAATCAATCTCCTGCACCCTCTGGCAGCAGACAATATAGTCCTAGATTTCTAACAAGC
This sequence comes from Hyla sarda, assembly GCF_029499605.1. Taxonomy (NCBI): domain Eukaryota; kingdom Metazoa; phylum Chordata; class Amphibia; order Anura; family Hylidae; genus Hyla; species Hyla sarda. Next base: position 49,170,136 of record NC_079195.1, read on the forward strand.
TGAGAAGAACACTTGCTTGAAGGGATAGATCTATCAATGATGGAGTCGGGAAGATAGAGTAGGCAGAAGCCACACCACTGGGGACTGCTCTGATGACTTGTTGTTCAGGCAGCATGAAAGTGATGAAAGGTTTCCCTTAAATTTATTAGTGTGATTATATATAAAAATATGTTTTTTCTCAAATTAAAAACAACAACTCATTTACATTACAGTACATTTATTTAAATAGAAAAAAAAATGGTTTATTTGTATATGTGTGAACTGAACCTAAACAACCTAAACAGTGGTGACTGGGCCGAAAATTCTAAAGGACATTATCATTCACAATTTCTGGCGTCCTACAGTTCCGCCACCTTTTTATTTCTCCTATACATAGTTAATAGATTTCTCTAATAGTTTTAACCGCTGTAGATGATGTGATAGAAATTGGAGAAAAATTTGAAGTCACAGAAAAAAAAAAGCTGTCACGTACGTGTTCCAACTTTTAAAACTCCCCCCACCCAATAAAGTGCCCGGATTTTTCTTGGTGACATTGATCAGATTTGAAACTTCATACTTTCTTAATTTAATCTGTTATTGACAGTAATATATTTTAACTGGAGAATGTGTTCTTTCGGTGCATATTAACTTAGCTTGTTAAAATTTCCACAGTACATGCTAACACCGGATTTTCTGTCACAGTAACTTAAGACATGGGGACAGAAAAGAATGATTCCTGCCATTCAATGAACTTTAACTGAAAACCCTACTTGAATGGTAATAATCTGCTCCAGTAATTGCTGTGGAAAAGAACAGAATCCCCGGGGATTTTCCATCTAATCATTTATTTATAAATCTGTAGATAGCAGCCTGCAGAATGCGCATCAGGGGTCAACTTTGTGCTCAAAACCGTCGCCGAGTGTTTACATTTCACAGTGGTTTTGTACTGTTCATGATCAGCAAGGTACCTTGGTCCAGCAGATAGCTGCTCGGCACATCACTTGCCTTGGACCAACTACTTCATTACTGATGCCTCAGTGGAGGCCGTTCCCCTCTGTATTAGCTGATATATGCATGTTTTTCCATCTCATTAATTCAGTCTACATACAATTGATTTTTGCCTATTAATAAACCCCTTGGTGTTAGTGACAGCTATCTAAACCTTTCTACCTTATGTTGAGCGTGATAAATATGCCTGATAAAATTCCATTAGGCATATTTCATGCAGCTTTTTTTTTTCTCTCTCCGAGCCTTGCCTGGTCGTGTCCTACAGCTTACGAATACTGCTAGACTCCTCGGTTGATTCTCTTTTTGTAGTGGATGTGATTGTTTATGGAACTAGTGGAGCTGGGTATTGTTTTCTAATATTATTTTACATCATTAGACACCGTGAGGATATATAATCTTCATGGGTTGTGTGTTTATGCATATATTTATAATATATAATATATATATGTGAAAAAGATCCTGGAAAGGACTGAAATGTCGCTTGTAATGCCTTTTTTGATGCTTTAAAAGTTTTGCCATTTTTTTACCTTAATGGATTTTTTGCTAGCTAAAGGATTTTAGGTGTCTTTTTCTATACAATTGCCTGCACCCGTCTTTTTTCTCCATATGCACAATTGTTGAGTGCCGCTGAATTTCTTATACTCTGCTCAAAAAAATAAAGGGAACACTAAGATAACACATCCTAGATCTGAATGAATGAACTAATCGTATGAATTACTTTCGTCTTTACATAGTTGAATGTGCTGACAACAAAATCACACAAAAATTATCAATGGAAATCAAATTTATCAACCCATGAGTGTCTGGATATGGAGTCACACTCAAAATCAAAATGGAAAACCACACTACAGGCTGATCCAACTTTGATGTAATGTCCTTAAAGCAAGTCAAAATAAGTCTCAGTAGTGTGTGTGGCGGATGGTCTACTGAGGGATGTCCTCCCAGACCTGGACTAAAGCATCCACCAACTCCTGGACAGTCTGTGGTGCAACTTGGCGTTGGTGGATGGAGCGAGACATGATGTCCCTGATGTGCTCAATTGGATTCAGGTCTGGGGAACGGGCGGGCCAGTCCATAGCATTAATGCCTTCCTCTTGCAGGACCTGCTGACACACTCCAGCCACATGAGATCTAGCATTGTCTTGAATTAGGAGGAACCCAGAGCCAACTGCACCAGCATATGGTCTCACAAGGGGTCTGAGGATCTCATCTCGGTACCTAATAGCAGTCAAGCTACCTCTGGCAAGCATATGGAGGGCTGTGCAGCCCCCGCAAAGAAATGCCACCCCACACCATTACTGACCCAGTGGCAAATTTACCAATCTTGGTGTTCAAAGTGATCAAAAAGTCCAATCAAAACAATCATGGTACCGATAAAAACTTCAGATTGCGGCGCAAAAAATTAGGCATAATACCACTCTGTAAACTGAAAAATAAAAAAGTTATAGGGGTCAGAAGAGAACAATTTTAAACATACTACTTTTGGTGCATGTAGTTATTGTCAGAACCTATAGGGCTAAAAGGTTCTGACAGGTTCTTTGTTGTTTTTTGTTGCTGGGTTACGCCCGGTTGCCTGACTGGTCAGCTGACCTTGATTGGAGCACCTGTTCTGGCTCCATATAAGCTGGCAGTCTACTCCCAGTGAGTGCTTGCTATAGAGCTCAGTTTGTACTCTAGCTAGCTGTCTTCTATTTGTAATATCTGTTTTTTTTTTACTTTTGGCTCCTGTCTCTGACTATTCTCTCTGGTATTAGCGATTTTGTACTGTGACATCTCCTGGCTTCAGACGCGGATAGTTGACATTGGACTTATTGTGTGAGTGTTTAGTCTTTCTTTGTTAGTCTGTCTGTTCCTACTGTCCCCGGACCTAAGTCTGTGTCATTGTAATTTATTATGTTGACAATTACGCCCCACACGTATATAGGAAGGGAGTGTCTTCGTGGTTACGGACCTGTCGTTTAGGGCAGGTACGTAAGTAGGCAGGGACAGGGGAGCGGGCAAGAATAGAGTGCACTCCTTCCCTGCCCATATGTGACAGTTATAATATTTTTTAAGTACCGTATATACTCGAGTATAAGACGAGTTTTTCAGCACGAAAAATGGTGTCATTTTTACAGAAAAATGCACTGCGTAGATTCGGAAGCTCCCAAAAATTGCAAAATGGCGTCTTTTTTATATTTTTTATTTTACCCCACAAATATGGGTGAAATGATTGATGTAATTACAAAGTACAATTAGTTGTGCAAAAAAAAAAGCAATTATATGAATCTGTAGGTGCAAAATTTAGTGTTATGATATATAATAGTTTATCAGATGTTAGCCAAGGGACTTGTAGATGGGCTGTGTGGTGCCTTAAAGACCTTGGATTCGCCTTGGTAACTATGAGGCCTTGGCTGAAGGCCAGAGAAGCCTGTTCTTTAGGGGAGCAGTAGGCTCCAGAATTGACTTGCTTCTTCCAAGAGAGTCACTGGACTGGAGGCCAGAATGAGTGTTAGTAAGCATTTGGAAATGTGAGGTATCTAGTGTGCTATTGGGGAACCACATAGGCAAGAGATCACTTTGGGGGGCATTTATCTATGTTTGCTTATGTATTCCTTTTTTAGTTATTTTTTTCTTACAATGTTTTTGCTTATGTGCTATGTATTTATCAACTGGTTTCAGCCTGTTGATAAATTTCTTTCACTTAAGCAATTATTATTTTTTTTTTACTTTGGTATTGGTTTTGTCTGCTCCATGTCTGAGCTGGAGTAAATTTTGTTGGTTTTTTCATGCCCTGCGACTTTTTTGTTACTGTCGCACTTCATAAATTTCTGACCACTGCCAGTCAAAATCGTTTTTCTACAAAAAAAAAAAAAAAAAAGAGGGGACTAAAATTAGCTTTTCTCGCTGTCAGAACAAAAAGTCGCACGGAAAATCGTGCAGGCGCAACTGCGACACTTTAGCGACAAAATTAGAAGAAAAAAATTGACTAAAGCCATTGATAAATGCCCCCCTTTGTGATTTCACCTAGCGAGGCCTGAAGAACATCACCGAGGGGCAGACAGTGAGCTGACTGAGAAAGTTATGGTTGCTTTAGAATAGTGGGCTTGGCTAGTCTACTTCTAAGAAGTGATAAGATTGCTGGACACTATATGTGTTACTGAGATGGTGTGTTGGCATCCTACATGGGTGCCAAAGAAGACTTTGTTATAATAGCCCTTAACCCTGGAGGAACACTAAGTGTATCCATTGTAGTTGAAAGAAAGAAAGTTTCCAATATCACTAGTACTGTCTGTTAAAGAAAATTCAAAAAGAAAAGAACTTCCTGTGGAGCATATAGCAGCTAAAAAATACTAGATGGATTAAGATTTTTAAATAGAAATAATTTACAAATCTGTTACCTTTCTGGTACCAGTTGATTAAAAAAAAAAAATTTCTTCCAGTGGAGTTCCCCTTTAAATTATGTTATATACGAAACCCATAAAGGTAAGTTTCCTTTACAATGAGCTCTTGATAAAGATGGTTTCAGTCTGGTCAATTGTACTTCAAGTGGAGTATTAGGCTCAGTTAGGTCAATGATCCACTCTTTTTTCATATCAACACTCGAGTTTAAAGAAACCTATCCCCCCAAACCTGACAAAAAAAAGAAAATCTGTGTCATTCCTACCAGCTTTTTAAGATCACCATGTAGACAAGAACTCGTGATCCTAAATAGTCAAACTCATAATCTGATCACCGCTGGTTATCTGAATCGTATGTTGTCTATTGACTATCTTTACTATTCCACATTGTGTTGGACAGTCAAACATTATGCTTCTTGACCTAATTTCTTCTCAATAAGTTTCTTATTAAAAATGAGACTAAACTTGTTATTGCCTTTCCTATATCCAATGCTCCGTTTCAAAGGCCTTCCTTTTTTGGCAAAATAGAGTGTCTGCGGTATCAATTTCCCCTGTTAATTTGCATGCTACACCGTTGGTCCTGGAGACGAAGCAAGGAAATAAAAAGTAGATGCAATTTGCACAACTAAATGCTAGGTGGATTGTAATGCAGTGAAAAACATTTCGAATCGGTTTTATTGAATCAGGAAAATATGTAACTGTATTTTGTGGGGCAGGTGCAGTCTCGGGAAGAGCTGAATGTGAAATGTTATTTTGCGTAAAAATACTATTGTACAAGTTTCCAGAACTCGTTAAGCTGGAAATCCTGTTTTTCATATTTGAGAGGTTTCGTAAAGACTAGGAAGTCCTATTGTCAAGCTGTTGAAGAACACTTTAGGAACCTATTTCCGAGCTCATAATAGAAGCATACTGGAGACTGTCTGACAGATAATAGCAAATGACAAAAGGACACACATTTTCCTATGTCTTCTCTCCTTTAAACGAACAGACATATACATGCCTGGTAATAGCACATAAATGTCCTACACATGTAGAACCTCACAGAGCAATCGACAGGTTGGGAGCAACTGTAGAATTAACAAGTAGCCCGTTATCAATAAGTATTGTTTCATACGTATTTTCCACTTTTTGGAATGCTCCAACCACCCTGTTAACTTATGGATTCCCAACAATCAACAGGACAGGGATCCTCTAAAACCTCTTGTGCCCGGTGAAGCACGAACCGGCAGAAGCATCTAGGTGAAGTTTGAGTAGAGAGACAGCTGTGCCCTGCTCCGTTCACTCACATCTATAAAGGGTTACCTAAAAACTCTTTTTTTTAGGAGACCTACATTCTTCTCATATGACCTGTTAGATATTTATGGTATATGCTATAATGGTGGTGTAAACGTTTCTGGTGGTTAAAGTGGTATTCTAGGAAAACATTTATTTTTATATATCAACTGGCTCCAGAAAGTTAAACAGATTTGTAAATTACTTCTATTAAAAAATCTTAATCCTTCTAATAATTATCAGCTGCTGAAGTTGAGTTGTTCTTTTCTGTCTGGCAACAATGCTCTCTGCTGACATCTCTGCTTGTCTCGGGAACTGCACAGAATAGAAGAGCTTTGCTATGGGGATTTGTTTCTAAACTGGGCGGTTCCCGAGACAGGTGTCATCAGAGAGCACTTAGACAGAAAAGAACAACTCAACTTCAGCATCTCATAAGTACTGAAAGGATTAAGATTTTTTAATAGAAGTAATTTACAAATCTGTTTAACTTTCTGGAGCCAGTTGATATATATATAAAAAAAAAGTAGCCCATTATACCAGTTTTTATCTAGGGTATTTCAGTATACAACACTTGAGTTCATTGGAACATACCGTATTTATCTGCGTATAACACGCACTTTTAAAACTTAAATTCAAGGCAAAAAGCCTGCCTGCATGTTATACGCCGATAAATGTTCTGGTCACTGATTTAAAGTGGCAGCAGCGGCTGGTTCTTAATGATTAGCAGCCCAGCCGCGGCCACTTTAACCCCTTAACGATGCAGGACGTATATTTACGTCCTGCGCCGGCTCCTGCGATATGAAGCGGGGTCGCACTGCGACCCTGCATCTCATCGGTCCCGGCGCTCATCAACGGCCGGGACCCGCGGCTAATACCACACATCGCCGATCTCCTCAATGTGCGGTATTAACCCTTTAGAAGCGGCGGTGAAAGCTGACCGCCGCTTCTAAAGTAAAAGTGAAAGTATCCCGGCTAGTCAGTCAGGCTGTTCGGGACCGCCGCGGTGAAATTTCACCGCGGCGTCCCGAACAGCTTACAGGACACCGGGAGGGCCCTTACCTGCCTCCTCGGTGTCCGATCGACGAATAACTGCTCCGTGCCTGAGATCCAGGGATCCTATGGGACCTATAACATTGCAAAAAAAAAGTTTAAAAAAAAGTGTTAATAAAGGTCATTTAACCCCTTCCCTAATAAAAGTTTGAATCACCCCCCTTTTCCCATAAAAAAATAAAACAGTGTAAATAAAAAAATAAAATAAACATATGTGGTATCGCCTCGTACGTAAATGTCCGAACTATAAAAATATATCATTAATTAAACCGCACGGTCAATGGCGTACGCGCAAAAAAAGTCCAAAAAAGCGTATTTTTGGTCACTTTTTATACCATTAAAAAATGAATAAAAAGTGATCAAAAAGTCTGATCAAAACAAATATTGTACCGATAAAATCTTCAGATCACAGCGCAAAAATTAGCCCACATATTGCCCTGTACGTGGAAAAAGAAAAAAGTTATAGGGGTCAGAATATGAAATTTTTAAACGTATACATTTTCCTGCATGTAGTTAGTATTTTTTCCAGAAGTACGACAAAATCAAACCTATATAAGTAGGGTATCATTTTAACCGTATGGACCTACAAAATAATGATAAGGTGTAATTTTTAACGAAATATGTACTGCATAGAAACGGAAGCCCCCAAAAGTTACAAAATGGCGTATTTTCTTTGATTTTGTCGCACAATTATTATTATTTTTTTCCGTTTCGCTGAGAATTTTGGGATAAAAATGACTTATGTCACTGCAAAGTAGAATTGGTGATGCAAAAAATAAGCCATAATATGGATTTTTAGGTGGAAAATTGAAAGGGTTATCATTTTTAAAAGGTAAGGAGGAAAAAACGAAAGTGCAAAAACTGAAAAACCCTGAGTTCTTAAGGGGTTAAAGGGGTACTCCACTGCAAAACATTTTTTTTTTATCAACTGGTGGCAGAAAGTTAAACAGATTTGTAAATTACTTCTTTTTAAAAATCTTAATCCTTCTAGTATTTTTTAGCTGCTGTATGCTGCACAGGAAGTTAGTTTATTTTTGAATTTACATTCGGTCTTACCACAGTGCTCTCTGCTGACACCTCTGTCCAGAGCAGGAGAGGTTTTCTATGGGGATTTGCTGCTACTCCGGACATTCCCTGACATGGTCAGAGGTGTCAGCAGAGAGCACTATGGTCAGACAGAAAGGAAATTCAAAAAGAAAAGAACTTCCTGTGGAGCATATAGCAGCTGATAAGTACTGGAAGGATTAAGATTTTTAAATAGAAGTAATTTACAAATCTGTTTAACTTTCTGGCACCAGTTGGTAAAAAAAAATTCTTCCAGTAGAGTATCCCTTTAAATCAGTAACCAGCGGCGGCTCCCTGCTGTGCTTTTTATTTTGTATTTTCCTCGCCTCCCTTCTCCTCCTGCTTTTTTTTAAATCTTTCTTACTCAGCCGCACTCCGGCAGACAAGGTCAGGCAGCCGGTTTTGTATTGCAGGCTGCGCGGTCAGTGAAGTAGGAGAGTGACATCCTCTGCTGGCTCCGCTGCACAGCATCAGGGACATCACTTATTATTCCCTGCAGCTGCCGCTGATCAGTGTGGCTGCAGCGCCGGCTGCTTGTTTAACTTCAGCAGCCCAGCCACAGCCACTTTAGAATAGAGACCAGCGGCAGCAGCATTGAATGAAAAGTGACGTCACTGATGCCGCACAGCAGAATCGGCAGAGGATGTAACTCTCCTGCTTCACTGACCATGCAGCCCGCAAGACCCACCACCTAACCTGGCCTGCCAGAGTGCAGCAAGGTAAGGAAGATAAAAAAAAAAAAGCAGGGGGAAAAGGGAGATGAGGAAGCAGGGTGAGGGGATGCCGAGACAAGGAGACATGATGAGAGGGAGGCATGAGGAAAGGGTAGGGATGATAAGAGGGGGAATGATAAGATGGTGGGGAATGATGAGAGGATGAGGGAATCATGGGGGTGATTAGAAGGGTGGAATGGTGAGGGGGGTAAGGGGTGTAAATGTCAAATTCCCTGTTAAAATGGGAGTTTCAGCTTTAGCTTTCTGGTCACACATGCTCAGTTGCTAAGCCAAGAATTTAAAGTTGGTGACCTGTTTGTTAATGAAACAGCAGATGATGGGAACTAGGAACTAATGTGAGGAGTTTGGCTGGGAGGGAGCACAATATGAACTGCAGAAGAGGGTGGAGATTTGCTCTTTACCAATCAGAAATACAGGTAGGGAAGAATAGCCTGGAGTACATCTTGGCAATGCATGATGGGAATTCTAGCCATATCTATTCTTGCTAAGCTAAGAAGCATATGAAAATGAGTAGCATGTCTGTTATTTTTGACAGAAACAATGAGGATTAGTCCCATTGAATGATAGGCTAATTTTTGTGTCTCATTTATAGGTCTTCTGCATGTGTGGTTTAAACCAACTATATGCTGGCTTATTTTAAAGTGATTGTCCAGGCAGCCTAAGCAAATAAAAACCTTTACTCACTCCACATAGTACCTTCATATGGAGAATGCACTATGTTGCGACTCCCGGGCATGGTTTTACCCACATGTAGCAGTGGCAACATAGTACATGGTATCCAATGGCTGCACAATGTTGCGGCAACATCATGAGGTTATTAGCCTCTGTATGTGGTCATGGTTTCACTGAATTGTATGTTTGCAACAGCTGGAGGCACTCTGGTTAGAAAACACAGTTCTATTGCATTGAATGGATCACAGATGTGTTTCAATGGGTGGGGTGGCTGATGTGTGAGAGGAAGAAAAGATACCTCACACAATCAAGGAATCTTGGAACTTGTAGTTGAAGAGAGGGAACTCCAACAGGAAATAGCCAGTTCACAAAAAGAATGTAGCAGCGTTATAGTGATCTCACAACATAAAAAAGGATAACATCTCACAACATAGCCATTTAGCCCCAGGCATGTCCATTACTGTCTGGCAGGTACGAATTAATATCACCTTATAATGGATACCCCCTTTAATTGCAATCTGCCTCATTGTTACCTCCTATTGGTTCAGAATAAGTTAAAGTTCACCTGTTATAGGAAAGTTATAATTTTTCACAAAACTTATATGAACTTTATTATAATAGTGCAGCACTGCACACAATAATCCTTTCTTTATATTATTTAAATTATCAAATGAGCTTCTAAATACCCGTACACAGTGGTGAATGTCCGTGCTTCCGGACACTTATAACTGTGCATTTAGGGACACCACCTCTTGCCCCATCTCCATAGCACCTTTTAGCCACAGCGAGACCCAGTGTAATGCCATTCTGTGGTGCTAGGCCTTGTGTTTGCTATGGGTGCTATGGAGATGGAGCAGAGCGCAGCTGAGGGCGCAGACAATGGCCACTTTGAACAAATATTTAGCCGCTAATTTTAAAATTAACACAATAAAGAAAAATTATTTTTGTGCACCGTGCACCAGAATCCTTTTTCATAACTTTACAGGCACCAATCTGCTCTAAAAAGAAAAACATTATTTCCTGATCCCAAGTGGCGATCAGACTGGATCAGCATGCAAAGCAAAAATTGTATGTGTTTACATAACATTTAAGGAATTATAAGGAATATGTGTACTTAAAAACTGATTTACAAGTTAAAAACTTGATTTTCTGTCTTGTCATGTTCAATGGACACAAAAATGCGTTATCTCTTGTAAATCACCGTAGTGACAGGGCCAGGGGTGTAAATTTCTTACCGAACGGTGGTGTGGAGCCCCAGCTTGTAATAATTATATTTAATCATTGTGTATGGTCGAAATTCAGATAAAAAACACTTAGTACACACCAGGAGGGACTAAAAATCCATTTAAAGGCCAGGTCAGGGCTACATGGGGATTGCAATGTAATTTACATTTAGTCAAAGATTTGCATGTGTATTCTCGCAGACATATATACACTTTGTTCTTATCTGCTTTCCCAGGACTCGTTCGAGCCTATGGTGATTATGGTCCTAATTGGAATTTAACCCGCACAGTTCATTTTAATAAACAAACAAATAAGTATGCAGAGCTGAAAACAAACAAGTGCCGCCCTCCGGGGAATTCTTTCTGATAAAACGTTTTTTTTTTTTAATCTCAGAATTGTACCCTTTGAGAATTATCTGTTCCAGATTTAATTGTTGTCTAGCACAGTTGGGTGAAAGATCCTACATTTTTCCGATGGTGCTGACAGTTTCTTGCAAACATTCAAAAGCTCTGGTTGAAGGGCCCGTTATGTTCACCAAGGACTCATAGTTAGCAATTTAAATAGAGATTAAAAATGTGTTTTTAATAAGAGGTTATTCCTCCAGAGTAGCAAAAACTCCCCAAACATTTTCTTTCATGGAAGCTTTTATGTGTGTTTATTAAAGCAGATGAGGTGGTACGTACCTTGCGTCTGTGAATTGGAAATGCAAAAGATAAACCACATTTAAAAGCAAGTGTTGCTTATTGTTTAGACTTCTTACTGCTTAGAAGAATGAAGGTAATAGATGTATAATAAATGTATTGTTATCTTGTATATAAAAATGCTATGGAAATTGGCAGGCAGAATTTTAGATGTCCAGCTGCCATGGATGGTCCAGACTGGCCACTGAAAATTGTCCCATTGGGCATCATAGTGATTTAATCTTGGCCAAAAAACACCTGTTCAATTTTAACCCTTTTACTAAATCCTCCCATCACTCATCAGCTGTTTAAAGGGGCCACAGCTTTGTCGCATTCACATTGGATCGCGGCTACAGTACACTTAACAGTTAATATTAATATATGGGGTGCAGGTGTAAACAATGAAATGCTGTCGTGCTTTCCAACACACATACAGCCCCTTTAAATCCCCTTTTGATCAGCTGGGGTATTGACAGTTACTACTGATCCTGAGCATAGGCCTTCAATACAATGTTCTTGGAAACATCCTTTAAAGAGCTCCTATTATCAACTAAACTTTCCCTAATCCCCCTCCCCATCTGTCCTTGTCTCTAACTCTATCTATCCCTAGCGTTTATTTGAATTAAAAACCACTTAAAATTACCTTTTTATGTTCATCTTCGATAGCTCAGAGAGGAGCGTCTGAGAAGGGAGGAAGTGGGCGGGACCCGGCAGGCGCGACGTCATCTGAGACCTCGCCGGGCCGCTTCCGCCGTTCTTCCTCTATGCTGTATGCATATATACATAACATATATGGGGGAAAACTTATGTGGCAGACCCAGAGTACAATACAACAAATGATTCTTTTATCTTGCAGAGCTGCGCTCAACTGACTCTTAGCCAGCAGGCGCCGGCTCTCCTTGTCAGAGCCGCTGGCCGGCAGAGTCAGGAGCGCTCCCTGCAGTGATGCACACACAGCGCTCGCTCCCGCCTGTCTAATTGACAGGCGGGGAGCTGCGCTGAGTATGCGATTTTGGACTCAGCTGCCAGGCCGGCGTGAGTCCGAAATCACAAAAAAATGGACTCCTAGGGAGACCCCTAGTGGACAAAATTTTAAACACAAAAAAACACATAAAATCATAATTTTTTTTTAATAGAACCCAATTAGAAAATTAATCTAGAGATATTGAACTATAAAACATAAAACGTTTTTTTGATGAGAGGTACACTTTAAAGGAGCACTCCACTAGCCAGCATTGGGAAGTAAATGTTCTGAATGCTGTTTTTGCGCTGCAGGGGTTGGCCACACCCCTCGTGACATCACGGTCACGCACCCTCAATGCAAGTCTATGGGAGGGGGCATGACAGCATCATGCCCCCTTCCATAGACTTGCATTGAGGGGGTGTGACCGTTATGTCACGAGGAGTGTGGCTGACCCCCGTAGCGCGAAAACAGTGTTCGGAACATTTACTTCCCAACGCTGGCCAGTAAAGTGCTCCTGTAACCCTTTAACGACCATGGACATGTATGCTCATCCATGTGCCATTAAGATGGTATGGTGCGGGCTCCCGACTCGAGCCCGCGTCATACCAGCCTGCCCCCAGCTGATTCCTGCAGCTGGGGGCCGGCGTTAATAGCCGACTAGCGGTGATCGCCGCTGCCGGCTATTAACCCTTTCGATCGCCACTGTCAAAGCTGACAGCGGCGTCTAAAGGTGCCTCTATCTCTCATCTCTCATCCCTGGTGGTCCAGTGGGGTGGATCCCCCCACCGCAGCACGATTGCAGGGGGGGGCGATCCACTCTGGAGGTAGCCGGTGGGCTTACCTCTGTTTCCATGCCAGTTCCTGCACTCTGAATGATAAAGCCTGGCAGGACCAGGCTTTATCAATCGAGCGCAGAGCATACAGATCAAAATTGTTTTATGAAACCATATTGATCTGTATGAGGAATCAAATGATTCCTCCTAAAAGACTAAAAGTGTAGAAAATAAAGTTTAAAAAAAGTTTAAAAGCACACACATTAACCCCTTCCTTATTAAAAGTTTAAATTACCCCCTTTTCCCAAATTCCATATAAAAATATATAAACATAATAAAAATAAACATATGTGGTACAATGAATTTTTTCCCGTTTCCCCGTAGATTTTGGGGTAAAATGACTGATGTCCTTACAAAGTAGAATTGGTGGCACAAAAAATAAGCCCTCATATGGATTTTCAGGTGCAAAATTTAAAGGGTTATGATTTTTAAAAGGTAAGGCGGAAAAAATGAAAGGGCAAAAACAGGGTTAAGGGGTATGTTCCCATGGAATGGAAATGCTGAGGATTTTCCACAGCATTTCCACAGGTGAATCTCCAGTGGTAATTCTGAACCAAAAAGCAATTTTTTGTGCAGATGTTGAGCAGATTTTGCAAATTACTCTTAACCGGTTGCCGATTAAGGACGAGCTGGCTCTTTTTAAAAAAAAGGGGCTCAAATATGCCAGTATTATGACAGTATTCAACAACATATTTTATGGGACAAATAGACTCTGTGGCCCCGATATAAGTAAAAAAAAGTTTTTTTGTTGTTGTTGTTGTTTTTTTTTTTTTTTTTGTTGGTTCAAGCAAACCAAGAGAGGGATAGACTTTTCTTCTGATACATTATCTTGTATCATGGCAGTATAGCTTAGCCATCCCCGAAATGACATTCTTCCACTTCTCCTACTTCTTCCCATCCATATGTAACTACAGCCTCTGTGAAATTTCCCTTTCGTCGTACTAATTTATCACCTTGCTTTACAGCAATTAGCAAACATAAAAGCCCGTAGGTTTCTCTTAGGTCAGTAAAAGCTTTCCACTGGCCTCCGCTTCCATCATAAATGCCTATTGCGGGGAACATTTTTAAGGTCAAGGATCACATGTTCCATCCTGACACGACATCGCTAGTGCAGAACACTGACTATATAATGGGACTTCAGGTTCAGTATATAAGCCCGGAATTGTCTTTATCTGCATTTCATAGCTGAAATCGAAACATAGTCTCATGTCACATGCCATACATAGGTAAAGAAACATCTACCGTGGTTGATAACAGAGAACTTTGTATTATTTATATGGAACAGTACAAACCAATTTACAAGAAAGCCTCTTAAGTGGTGGGATTATTTATTAATGAGCGAGAACACAAGTTAATGGAACTGCAACACAAATTCACCTAAAACCCTGTGGAGGTCAGATGAAAAATAATACACATTTGTGGAAAGGATTCTACCTTTAGAATGGGGTTGATGGCTACACAGATTCATTTGTATATATATTTTATGTGATCCTCTGTAAATATGATATGACCTTTTCAGGAGACCTTTCAATCACTCCTAATTTGCCGTTGCTTTGCTATTGTCGCGTGCATCCTTCATGGCCAGCTTTAAGACTTTTCGATTGTGATGTTTTACAAGTGACAAAAATGTATCTGTACACACGGAAAAAAAAAAAAAAGCCACATTCTATGTGTCTTTCTTCCATTATGATGATGGATTTATGTGATAAATGGCCTTAAATATAACTCAGTTTGGGTGGAGTCATTCTTTAAAGGGGGTTTCCAATAAGTTGAACCCCCTACAAAAATAAAATAATGTTATAACATGCAAAAGTAACCTTTAAAATGGGACCATGTTCCTTTGCCTAAAGTTTTAATGATTTCCCTAAAAGCTTTATGTCACATGATCGTGACAGGCAGTTGCTTCCGACCACTTTAATGGGATTTCAATGACATTGACATGGTGTTTGGTCATACTTGTCACGTGACATGTTGTAATATCTGGAGAGAAACAAAGATCTGTAGAGTATTGGTAGAGTAAAGAAAATGTTAATAGGGTAGTGTGTTACAAAGTCTATTACTGGGGTTCTGCCACTGTTAAGACTTATCCCTTGTCCACAGGATAATTGATATGTGTATCACCGTGGGGGGGTCCGACTGTTGAGACCCTCATGAGCTCAAGAACAGGGTCTAAAGTCCCCCTATTAGAATGAAGCGGGGGTTCGGTGTACACATTGGCCCTGATTTACTAAGAGTGGAGTGTAGGTTTCTTTGTGGGTTTTAATTCCCTACAATTCCCCCCCCCCCCCGGTATTTCCCTACATTTTCCACTTTCCCTACACTTTGCTTTTATTTACACATGCTCTGATCTGTAGGGTTTTCCTCAGCTGAAATCCACCACATGTTGCTGTGGAAACCTTAGTAAATATGTTGGGTTTTTGTGAAAATGTCGGGAACATGCCTCTTTTCTGTGACCACGTCCCCTTACTGTACGGCCATGCCCCTTTTTCGGGTTTTCTTAGTAAAATGGAGAGTTCATTGGGTTTTTTCAATTCTGGCGCAAATTCTGGCACAGACAGAATCTGGCGCACAACCAGACAAAACATTTTGGGTTTGCAATAGTAAATGAGGGCCATTGTCTCTCCATTCATTGTATATGGATGTTGCTGAGCTCTGTATTTGGTGTCTGCTTGATGCTGCTTATAGTTTAGGCAGCATGAAGCACCTAACATATTCCCTTTAACCCCTTAAGGACCATCGGTTTTTCCGTTTTTGCACTTTCATTTTTTCCTCATCACCTTCTAAAAATCATAACACTTTAAATTTTGCACCTACCGACTTATATGAGGGCTTATTTTTTGCACCACCATTTGTACTTTGTAATGACATCAATCATTTCACCACAAAATTTATGGCAAACTCAGAAAAAAAATAATTTGTGGGGCAAAATTGGAAGAAAAAAACACGCCATTTTGTAATTTGTGAGGGCTTCCGATTCTACGCAGTGCAGTTTTCAGTAAAATTGACACCATATATTTATTCTATAGGTCCATACGGTTACAATGATATCCAATTTATATAGGTTTTCTTTATTTTACTACTTAAAAAAAATATAACTACATGCACCAATGTTTAAAATATCCTCTTCTGACCCCTCTAACTTTTTTATTTTTCGGATTATGGGGTGGTTTAAGGCCTCATTTTTTGCGCCACGATCTGAAGTTTTTATCTGTACTATGATTATTTTGATCAGACTTTTTGATCACTTTTTATAAATTTTTTTAGGGTATACAAAGCAACCAAAAATAAGCAATTTTGGACTTTTAATTTTTTTTTTTACGTGTACCCCATTGACTGTGCGGTTTAATTAACCTTATATTTTGATAGTTCGGACAGTTACACACGCGGCAATAACACATGTTTATTTTTATTATGCTTATATATTCTTATATGGAATTTGGGAAAAGGGGGGGTGTGTTTTTAAACTTTTTAAACTTTTTTTTTTTTTTTTACACTTTTAGTCCCCTTAGGGGACTTTTAGGAGGAATCATTAGATTCCGCATACAGATCAATGTGGTTCCATAGAACCACCTTGATCTGTGTGCTCTGCGCTCGGTTGATAAAGCCTGGTCCTGCCAGGCTTTATCATTCACAGCGCAGCAGCCAACACAGGAGCAAAGGTAAACCCTCCGGCTCCCTCAGAAGTGGTGCGGGGGGGGGGGGGATCCACCCCACTGGACCACCAGGGAGCAGTTAAAGGTACCTTTAGATGCCGCTGTCAGTTTTGACAGCGGCGATCTAAAGGGTTGATAGCAGGCCGCTATTAACGCCGGCCCTCAGCTACAAGAATCAGAGTGGGGCCGGCCAGTATGGCGCAGGCTCGAGTCGGGAGCCTGCGCTGTACCTGCTTAACGGCACATGGACGAGTATACACGTCCATTGTCGTTAAGGAGTTAAAGGGAATGTGCTATCAAAAATTAACATTGTTTTGCAACAGCTTGAGGCCCCTAGTTTGGAGACCATTGCCCTAAAGCATACCTTTCCCAGACAGCTAAGATGCCAAAGAGTTGTAGCTATAGAGGGGCAGATGTATCTATACAACTTAGCCCTGGTGCCACAAAGACTCTATTGTTATAAATAGCATATAATAGGTGAGAGCCATATTAGAGATTTTGCATTGGGCAGCCAGAAGCTTTAATTTCTCTCTCTATATAGCATAGACAAAAGAGGGGGGAAAAATCTACCAAAATCTATACAACTTAGCCCTGGTGCCACAAAGACTCTATTGTTATAAATAGCATATAATAGGTGAGAGCCATATTAGAGATTTTGCATTGGGCAGCCAGAAGCTTTAATTTCTCTCTCTATATAGCATAGACAAAAGAGGGGGAAAAAATCTACCAAAAAAACTTTACCCGCCATGTTTTGTTCTTTTGATATTCCTTCGATGGCTGGCACATTGAACCAGAAGTAAAACATTCCTATTTGTTTATGCAGATGAGTTAGGCGCCAGGTACACATGTGAGCGTTACACTCGGGCTATATTGCTGCTTTTGCATTTTTGCATTTTAATTAACTACTGCCTTTTCATGGTGCGTCTCTGTAATTGTGTCGCGTCCCAATTTGTCATATTCCTTCCCCGTCTTCTGTGATCAGTCCCTAATAAACCCCCACTGCCTGTGTCACTTTCTTCTCCCTCTGCCGCTACTTTTAGAATAACTTGCAATCTCATTTTCTCACTTTATTCAATTCTCAACACTCACTTCTTGGCTAGGTGTCTAGGGGGTTGTGTGTTTCTCATCATGCCCAAGCCATCTGTCTGATCTTGCATCTCCACAGTATCAACTCTTTGGCCCCTGCAAGAGTTCTTAATAACTCCCTGTCTTAAATGCTGCACGGCCTCATAGATATGCAAATGACGAGCAGAAAAAAAAATTGGCAATTAAAATCATCTTTTTAATGCATTGAGTTTTTGGTATATTTCATTTCAATCACCTTCATCTTCTGTATAAAGACATAAGCTCAGAAGACTTGGTTATATGTGTCATTTAAGCCTAGATGTGCTCCAGGTTCCAGCAGTCCAGCACTTCATTGGAACTGTGTTGCGGTTTTCTGCAAGTCGGTGGACAGGAGCACTGCTTTTCAGTGGAAAATCTGAGCAGACCATGGCCCCTTGGTTCCCATGATCATTTGGATCCTAAAAGTGAGACCACCACTGATAAGAATTGTATGGCATATCCTAATGATGCTACATAATATTCTAAAATGGTACCACCCCTTTAATTCTCATAAAAAAAGATCAATGCACCTTGGTGACATACTTGAGGATCCATTAAGATGCAGTGCACCAAAGCAATGATAGCAGCAAGTATGAAAATCCATAATATTTCTTCAGCCCCATCTACAAGGTTTCCAATAGAGTGGAAGCATGTAACACATGTGACATTGTGGTCTCTATGGTCTTTTGTCATGACAATAAGCAACCAATGCATTTCAGACTCAAAGGTCTTTAGTTTGAAATGTGTTTATTGATTTAATCTAGCCAAAGAAACAACATGTGTATGTTGTCAAAAGTATAAAGCAATTTACTAATATAATGTTATTAGCCATAGTGCAGAGATCTTCCATATCAGATATATGGCTCCCTTGTTACATCACACCATAGGCCATTCTCTCCTTCCCCCTCCCCTCCCGTCCTGTCTGCAAGGGACTAGACCAGTGATGTTAAGGGGGAGATGGTATTACTGATTATTAGATTTATAACTTAATTAGATAAGGCAGCAGTTAGCCCGTTCTAATGGAAACTACTATGACTGAGAACGGTTTCCTTCTGCCTTATGTTATGAGTCATAATTTGAATGAGCTTTAATTCCAGCTTCCCCTCTTCACATCACTGGTTTGGTCATGAGGAGGAAGAATTGAATGAGCAGACTGCTTTCACAGCCTTTGAAATGGTGTCCCAGCTTACAAGGGAGCAGTACAGCTAATATGGATGATCGATGAACTGTGGCTAATAACATTATACTTTTTGACACCATACACAGGTAGTTTATTTTGCTGGACAACCCCTTTACATTGAATTTCTATACTTGCCTGACAGTGACAGTATTGATTGTTTTTGTGACTACCCATTAATGCTTATCATTGTAAGTTGGCACCTTGCTCTGAGCATTTAATATCAACAGTCAATGTTATTCCTAATGGTCAAATTATCTTATATTAAGTTAAAGTAACACTTTCCCTTAAAAGGGGAATCCCCATCTAGAAGTTCAGCACTTGAACTAAGCTGTGTTGCAGTTTCCTGTACTGCAGGTGGATGGGAGCTCTGTTATGCAGAATAGAAGCTGAGAAGATGGTCCCATGCAGGAGATGACAGGGGGTCCTAGTGGTGGGACCCACCGCATTTAGACTCTTATTGATTATCCTGTGGATAGGGGATTAGTTCATTTTCCTGGAGTACCTCTTTAAACAATAGATTATTGCAGGGGTGTGGAAATTTATTAAAAAACTATATGTCCACGGGACTAAAACGGAGCAAAATCTATTTGTCCCTCATGACGAACCACTTGTCCTGGCCAATTTTCGCTTTTACACTCTCGTTTTTCCTCTCGTCCTATAATAGCCATAAATAACTACTATAATGATACCTTTAAATTTTTCCATAACATATGCTCCGAAACAAACAAATATATAATTGGTTAAGTGGAATTGAAATAGTAAAACATAATTTAGCAAATTTAGTGTTTTTCTTTTCTACGCCATTTACCTTGTGGTCAGATAACATGTACCATGGCCTGATTACAGCAATACCAGATTTGTATAGTTTCTGTCATGTTTTACTAATAAAAAAAAAATAATTCTGAACTTTTTAGAATTTTTTTTAAATGCCTTTTTCTGACCCCTGCAGCTTTTTTTTTTTTTCTGTATGAGGGCAAATCGCCATAATCTGTTTTTTGTATCAGTACCATTTTGGTATTGATTTGATTTGATGCGCAGGATTTTCTGCTGCATATTTCAATGTAAACTGAATTACTTGAAATCCTGTGCATCAAATCTGCGCATCAAATCTGCACAGACTACTGTACGTGTGAATAGATCCTTAATCGCTTTTTTTCTGGGATATTATAAAAATTGCAATTCTGTGGTTTGGTATTTTTTTTATTTTTTAATATTTACATTATTTACCGTATGGGATACATAATGTTTTACTTTAATAGTTTGTGCAATTACGCACGCAGAAATGTTTATTTTTATTATGTTTACATGTTTTTATATAGGAAAAGGGGGTGATTTGAACTTTTAATATTGAAGGGATTAATGTGTGTCTTTTAAACTTTTATTAAAACATTTTTTTTTACACTTTATTAGTCCCTGAGGAATCATTAGATTCCTTATGCAGATCAATAGAGTTCTATTTAACTGCATTGATCTGTGTGCTCTGCGATCCATTGATAGAGCCTAGTCCAGCCAGGCTCTATCAGTGACAGACAACAAGAAAAAGGTGATCCAGCTGCTATTAGTGACAGAGCCACAGACACCAGGGAACAGAGGTAAGCCCTCCGGCTACCTCTATAGTGGATCACCCCCCCCCCACATCGCGCTGCGGGGGGGGGGGGAATTCACCCCACTAGCCCACCAGGGAGCATTCACATGTCACTTTAGATGCCGCTGTCAGCTTTGACAGCAGTGATCTAAAGGGTTAATAGCCAGCTGTGGCAATTGTGGCCCCCAGCTACTGAAAACAGCTGCAGGGCTGCAGAGTATGGAGCGGGCACAAGTCCGGAGTCCGCTCCATACTCTCCTCTGAGCGCTGCCCGAAGCAGGGCTAAGGGCCTTAAAAATTCACCTGCCCGGCGCCCGGAACTGCATGCCCCAGGCATCGGGGGATAGGAATTCTACATCCCTGTATTGGTAGCACTGCTGAGCAGGGAAAATCTGTGTAAATTACAATGAGGAATGGTGGTGGTCCTAGCAGTTAGACCCCCACCAATGAGGAAGTGATGGTAATCCTAACAATATCTCATCACATCTTGCATAGAGGGAAAACCTCAATAAATAATATTTTAGGTGTTTACCTATGCAATATAGTAAAACATGTAACACTATAAGAATTGTATGCAAAGCAGGATGTGCATCAATTCTACTAAGGAAAGTGTCACATCCCTATACTGATCCTCACATGATATAATGCAGATATGACACCAAATATTAGCTGAGTGTCTGATGCAGTCAGAATCTAAAAAGAGGGAATAAAATCCTGACTATCACTTAAAGACCGGCGCTTTTACTATTTTAGTATAAGAGCATCACATTCACTACAAATGCACCGATTTGCCCAGCAGCTAAATGATTAATATTTGATGGCATTTTAAGTGGTGCTCGCCATTACTATAGATGGCTACAACTACTACTAAGCTTTTATTGTGCTGTTTGTGGCAGAATAGTGATTTCAGGAGGTTGTTTTATGCTCTTCTTTACTAGAAGACAGCCCCCCCCCCCCCCCCCCAAAAGCAACATACGGCCATTGGCTTTAGTGATTACTGTATTGCTTTTGTGTGTTTACTTATGCTGACATTTCTCTGAAGAATATTTTATATAAATAATTAACCCCCACAAAACACTAGAGGCTCTTCACTTGCTGACTGAGCAGCCACAGATGTCATAAAATCTGTTTATAAAGATATATACACTGATCAGACATGCCATTAAAACTGTACGCCTAATACTACATTGTCCCATTGAGGCATGGACCATGGACTCTACCACAGTATCTCTTATCTCCTGTGGTATATGGCACCAAGATCTGAAAGGTTCACATACGCTTTTGTCAAAAGTCACCCAACTTGCCAATAATACTGGGATCGGCTACCTCTCATCCACCATTTTCTAAACCATTGAGGCATGGACTCCTGTGGTATATGGCACTTAGATTCTAAACGTCCACTTACACTTTTGTGAAAAGTGGCCCAACTCGACGATATTAGCGGGACCGACTACTTCTCTAATGTGGATGAGGAATTCCCAGCTGTTGCTTGACAGATGACAGAATGGTAGGCATGTTGGATTTCCTCTACCTCCTTTTGTTTTCCAGAAAAAAGCTATTTGGCAGCAACCTACCATCCTCTCCTCATGCACAACTCCTGAATACCCAGCAAGCCTAAACATTAAAGGAGTACTGCAGTCTTAGGGAATAAGTGTCTGATCACGAGGGGTCCGACTGCTGGGACCCCACGCAATCTCCCATACGGGGACCCGCCATTGCTGGGGCTCTGTGCGACTAATGCGTGTGTCATCGACGACCTCACTGAAGTTGATGGCACATCCCCTCCATACAGCTCTATGGGAGAGGCAGGGATGCACGAACGCTGCATCACCGCCTTTCACATAAAGATAAATGTCGGCCTCGGCATCATGCTGCGTACAGGAGATTGTGGGGGTCTCAGCGTATGGACCCCTCGTGATCAGACACTTATCTCTACAGTTAAGGAATAATTGTCTAGAGCTGCAGATCTCCTTTAAAGATGTATGGGCACTATAAGACCTGAAAGCTGTGAGGTGGGATTTCCATGGATTGAAATAGTTTACCAGCTCATCGTGAATCAGGTTGAGAACTAGAGAATTTGAAGGCTAAGTTACCACCTTGATGTCTTTGTAATGTTCCTCATACCATTCCTTTTTTCCATTTGCCATGACTTAGTCTTTATAATGTTTAGGTAGGTGGTAAGTGTCACAGTGACATCCACATGATACCTAGGCCCAAGGCTTCCCAGCAGAACATCACCTATTACATTATTCCATGGTGCAGGTCTGATGCTCACATGTCCATTGTAGGCACCTTTGGGGATGAACAGGGGTCAGTATTGGCCCTCTGACCAGTCTGCAACTATGTAAATTCTTATAGAGAAAACTGTGGTTCCTTGTGTGATCTGACACCTATGTGTCATGGCGGACAGGAACCTTTTAATTAATATGTATCTCTTTTTGGGATTGCACCCATCTATACTCCCCATGCGCATCAATGAGATTTAAGCAACTAAATTGATTAAGTTAATAGTCCTTGTTCATATCCTTCCTAGGAGGAATTTTGATAGGTATTAACCACTGTATATGGGCAACCCTCACAAGACCTGCCATTTTGGAGGTGTTCTGACCCAGTAATTGAATCATCACAATTCAGCCCTTGTCAATGTCCTCAACACATAAGCTACAAGAATGACTATATCCCACTTTATGACCTGGGCCATGGTAATAATCAATGAAATTCTGTTTTAGGGTACGTTCACATGAGCAGATTTACTTTTACACTCACAGCGTGTTTTGAGCTGCGAGTTTGAAAAGGGACTGGCTCTCTGTGAGCTGTTCACAGCAGATTTTCGGCAGCGGATTTCTGCTGTTGAAAATTTACCCCAGACCCTTTCGACTTAAATGTGGTCTGTGGCAGATTTTCCACAGCGGAGATTCCTTTGCCAAAGATTCCTTGGCCCCTTTCAAACTTGCAGCGGGAAACACATAAAGTAAATTTGCTCGTGTGAATGCATTCTTAAATGGGTTATCCAGTTTAGGAAAATGTATCCCCCATTCAAAGGATAGGGGATAAAGTGTCATATTGAGGGGGGTCCAACTTCTGGGATCCCTGCAATCTCCTTCCTGGCTCTCCTCCTGCAGGGAGCAGGGTTTGGGACGCACCCCTCTATTCATGTCTAAGGGAGAGCCGAAGCGCTGTACTCGTGTATCTCCGACTCTGCCATCTCCGACTCTACACGCTGTACTCGTGTATCTCCGACTCGTGTATCTCCGACTCTGTGTCGACCACCAGCACTTTGTGTGGTGGTCGACACAGCTCTGTCTCTGTGCAGGTGGAGAGCTGGGGCACAAGGCAGAAGATTGCCAGGGTCTCAGTGGTCAACCCCCCCCCCCCCCCCCACCCCCGCCCCGCCATCTGACACTTTTCTCTTATCCTTTACATGGGAGATGTAGTTCTGCAACATCTGGAGGTCCACAGGTCCACAGTTTGAAGACCACTGTTCTAGCTGATTGGTGTATGTATTGGCTAATTTTGGCTTTTGTTTTGTAGTGTTTTTTTTATGTTTTTTTTTTTGTTTTTTGGGATAGTTGTAGAGCTGCTTGGTGTTTTCGTCAGCGCCATAGTCAGATGTTATGTAAATGACAAGAGGCGTGGAAATCAATAACCTACAGAAGCGAATAGCATTGCCGGAGTGAAATTGAAACAAAATACAAAGTGCATTCATTTCTGAAGAAAAAATAAATAAATAAAAAAATAAAAATGAATTGAATTTGAAAACAAATCTTGAGCAGGGTAAAAAGACATGATTTGCTTTAACAGATACACATAACTTTGTGATTTATCCTCCATCTTTTCCTCCCCAGTATACAGTATACAGCGCAAGTAATGTTAAATTTATACATGAAATTTGAGGCAGGCTTTATTAGATACCACATTCAAATTGAGTTTGTTTTTCACCTCCATATTTCCTTCCAGAAGGTAATGCATTGACTCTGTAATATTGTTTTAAATTATACATGATGATACTATGCAAAACAGGAGCGGAATGTCAGCACCGAGCCTACAATTACTTTACATTGGTAGTAAATATCGAAATGTGCGCTGCTAAATCATATTGGACGTGACAGGTAACCAGCAATAAAATACAGGCTCTCTTTTGTCAACTGACTGTCCGAGGTTTTGCCCACTTCACATTATACATAGCCCTGTCAGGCTGGGGAAGGTGACAGCTATGTACATGTTCTCACCTCATATGTTATTAAAAATGAAAACTGTTCTGCCCATTATTGCTGCAAAATGTCATGTTGTGCCGGATGGGAATGAGGGGAACAGATACCAAAGAGGCAGCAAAACTTCTCCGACAGTTCCCTATTATTTAGATGTTTTCAAATATTATTTGTTTGTTTTGTTCCGTCTTCCAAAGTGACAACATGATGTGATCCAAAGCTGTTACCATGCATCTATCTATCTATTTACCGTATCTCATATCTATCTATCATCTATCTATTTATCTCATATCTATCTATCTATCTCATATCTATCTATTTATCTATCTCATATCGATCTATCTATATATTTATCTATCTCCTATCTATCTATCTCATATCTATCTATTTATCTATCTCATATCTAACTATCTTCTATCTATCTCATATCTATCTATCTATCATCTATCTATCTATCTATCTATTTATCTCATATCTATCTATCTATTTATCTATCTCATATCGATCAATCTATATATTTATCTCCTATCTATCTATCTATCATCTATCTATCTATCTATCTATCTATCTATTTATCTCCTATCTATCTATCTATTTATCTATCTCATATTGATCTTTCTATATATTTATCTCCTATCTATCTATCTATCTCATATTTATATATTTATCTATCTCCTATCTATCTATCTATCTATCTATCTATCTATCTATCTCATATCTATCTATTTATCTCTTATATCTAACAATCTTCTATCTATCTCATATCTATCTATGTATCTCATATCTATCTATCTCATATCTATCTCATATCTCTCTATCTATTATCTATTTATCTCATATCTATCTCCTATCTATCTAATTTATCATCTATCTATTTATGTTTCTATTCAATATCTATCTATTATCTATCTATCATTTATTTTAATTTATTTGTTTCTATACAATATCTAATTTCTATCTCTCTCCTGTCTATCTATCTATATCTCTCTGACTATCTATCATCTATTCTATCTATCTATCTATCTATTAATACACACAAGAAAAAAGAAAGATAGCCGGCACAACAGCCTAATACACGGGTGCACACTGCCATGGCATCAGAGTATACAAAAAAGAGGATTGCAGCAGCACACATTGGTCAAAAAAATTTAGGCTCTTAGCGCACTTTTTGATCAAAACGTGTCCCCCATCCACCACGGGGAGGTGGCCTCATTTAGGATGGGAACCTAGCACAAATTCTGAGCCTAACACTCAACTATCCACTCACCTCTGCTGGGCATATAGCCTCTGACTGGGTGACATGCTGGATCCATTTAAAACTCCACCTGTGAGAAAGGGGGAGGGGTGCACAGCTAAACAGGGTGCCATTTCCCCCTGAATTGTACACACCGGCTATCTTACTTTTTCTTTTCTTGTGTGTACAATTCAGGGGGAAATGGCACCCTGTTTAGCTGTGCACCCCTCCCCCTTTCTCACAGGTGGAGTTTTAAATGGATCCAGCATGTCACCCAGTCAGAGGCTATATGCCCAGCAGAGGTGAGTGGATAGTTGAGTGTTAGGCTTAGAATTTGTGCTAGGTTCCCATCCTAAATGAGGCCACCTCCCCGTGGTGGATGGGGGACACGTTTTGATCAAAAAGTGCGCTAAGAGCCTAAATTTTTTTGACCAATGTGTGCTGCTGCAATCCTCTTTTTTTATCTATTAATACATATGTGATATCTTAGTGATATATTTAATGGTATTTTATTGAACCAATGCCTGTGATTAATAGCTTATTAATGTGGATTTCTGCTGTCCTATCTACAAACAAAATATAATAAAGTGAGAGAACTGAGTTCTACTATAAAGGTTTATAAAATATGGAACTGAATTCTGAGTAAATGCTGACAGGACCCCTAAGAGAGACAATGAGAGTCCTGCTTATCCCACCCGCACAGGCTGATTGACAGCTATCTATGTACACACTCCTATGGGGAAAGCTTGGCTAGAATGACACTAGGGAATTTCTGGTCACACAAAATCCTGTTGGAGATTCCGAGTGTGGCCAGCGCTGACTGAATCATTCGGTGCTAGGACCCTGCGGACATTGCCATCCACCTAGGCGACAATGTCTTTAGCGCAGATTCCGCCTGAACAATGAACAAGACTATGCTTTTGGCTGTGAAATTACAGCAGTGGAGCATCCGTCGCTGAAATTACGTAGTGTGCACTGTGAAGTGGAATCCCATTGCTGTATTGGAATTTCCAACCAAAGATTTACTCAGAATTTTACTCATAGCAAGAGAAGCTTAGCTCCGTTATATAATTATAATATGATATCAGGTTTTTAAAGTAATAAAAAGCCACACATTTTTATGCACTGCTCAGTTATGTAGTGTTTGTGATTATTTGCTGGAAGGGGCATGGCCTGCCATATTTGCTATGATTTATGCCAGTCAACTGGTGAAACTCATGGCTAAGATCTATGCCAGCCCAGCTCAGATTTTACTATGCAGCGCACAGGTCAGCCACTGCACATACAAATTTATTAAGGGCCTCCGCTTGTTAATAAATCTGCTGAAAGGAACAGCAATGGGTATTTACTGACTTGTGAAATGCTGGTCTTAGTAAATTCTCTCCTTAGTGCATTGAAAACCAGTCAGAGTGCCAATGCTGACCCCTGTTTACTGCATAAAATGCCTACTATGTGCACGAGAGCTTTAGAACTGGACCATGGATCATTTTGGCCCGAAGGTGGCCTGGCCTGGGGAAGAGAAGAGGACAGATGGCACCAGGATGTACTATGGGAAGAAGACATGCTGGTGGAGGCAGTACGATGGGCAATGTTCTGCAGGGAAACCTTAGGTCCTGGCATTCATGTAGATTCCACTTTGACATGTACCACCTAACCAAACATTTTTGCAGACCAAGCACACCCATTCATGGAAGCAGGATTTCCTAATGGCAGAGGCCTCTGCCCCAAGCACCTTGCAGAAATTGTATAGAAATGGTATGAATAATGTGGTAAATAGTTCAAGATATTTACTTGACAGTGAAACCTCTTTGAGATGACCACCCAACAATCGTCTCGGGAAATCCGGTGGTCTTCTCAAAGAGTTAAAGGGGTACTCCGGCGCTTAGACATCTTATCCCCTATCCAAAGGATAGGGGATAAGATGCCTGATCGCGGGGGTCCCGCCGCTGGGGATCCCCGTGATCTTGCATGCTGCACCCTGTTTATAATCAGTCCCTGTAGCGTGTTCGCTCTGGGTTTGATTACCGGCGACCACAGGGCCGGCGGTGTGTGACGTCACGCCTCCACCCCGTGTGACGCCACGCTCCACCCCTCAATGCAAGCTGTCACGCCCCCTCCCATAGGCTTGCATTGAGGGGGCGGAGCGGGATGCTACATGGGGCGGAGCCTTGACGTCACAACGTTCCGGCCCGTGATCGACAGTAATCAGACCCGGAGCGAACACGCTCCAGGGACTGATTATAAACGGGGTGCGGCGTGCAAGATCACGGGGGTCCCCAGCGGCGGGGGATAAGATGTCTAAGTGTTGGAGTACCCCTTTAATCTTTTGGAGGGGGTTTCTCAGTATTACACCTTTAAACAGCTTACAGGAAAAAAGACAATTAGCAAGTGTTATTTATGGCCAACCTAGCTGACACAAGCGTGGGTTAAAGTTCGTCTTGTATCTAAATATTTGAAGTCAAATTACAATCCCCACTTACTGTCCAATGATGTGACACAAATATTTAGACACAATCAGCCCGGCAAGGCACGGAAGACAAATAATCCACATTTAGGTTTAATTTTCACAAAATCTCATTGTGAACTCGCTTGAAAGGGACACCGTTTGAACAAATAATCTCCTCAGCCCCCCTACGGGAATCTTTTTAATTTGCCGACAGACCATTTGTGCAGCGCAGAGAAAATTGCATATTGTGTTATCAGAAACCTAAATAAACTTCTTAATACGCTGGCTGCTGAGCGGAATCCGTAGATTATTTTTAAATGGCAGGACGGGGCTCCGACATTAGGCCCTGTTAACATTTATAGAAAACAACGTAACAATACAAAAACCACAGCACTTTCGCCCCGTGTTTTAGTTTCTTTATTTCCTTCTAATCCAATTAGATATTCTTTGTTCACCGTCGCGTAACGTAACACAGCAACGCCCGGTCTGGTGGGCCATTAATTTTTTCTGCATTTCCGTCATTAATACCTGCGTTTTGGAAGTTGTCACTCCATTTAGAAGATCTTCATTCCGGATGGCCTATTGGGGCTTTGCATGATACGGAATGCCTGTATTTAATAAATTCTGCTCTCAAGTAGTCATTTTTGTAAATAATTAGCTTCAGTGGAAAAAATAAGTTGGCATATTGTATGCATCTAATGTCGCAAATGTACACACAGCAAACTTCCTATTAATCAACAGTCAAGCAATGTAAGTTGGGTCTCATACATAATGAATTGTGTTGAAACCTCAAGGGTTTCATTGATAGAAAAATAACAGAAAACACAAGTGCAGTAAGCTTTTGAATAAAATTTAACTAGATTGCTCTGCATCCTGTAATTGTTTTGGAATCACTGGGGAGCGGATAATTTATCTGCATTTTGTGTCTTTTTTTTTTTCTCTTTCTCTCTCTCTCTCTCTCCCTTTCACTTTCTTCATCTATCACAGGGAGAAGGCTGTTTTAATGATATGTTAAGGTGTTGATAAAAAGTGACTTCTATAATTCCGACATTGTTGACTGTAATATGCCGTCTCGAAACGTTATTAATAAAACATCTGAAACCGCAACCGGTGCAAAGATGGAAGGGACGGAGAGCGTAAATTTGCATGCCCAAAAATCATTAAAATGTTTGCATTGACTGTCGCCGTATATTTGGTCAGCAGTAGCCTTCGGAAAGTGTTTGTAAACCCGGTGGGAGAGAGGACAAGGGAAAAAAAAAAGTTGGAGGAATACATTAAATGGAATGGTCGGACTAATGGGTTCTTCTTCATTACATCAATTAACCCTCTGATGTAGAGGAGCAGAGGTTGAGGCAGAGAGGTTAGAATATGTGAAATAAATTGATGGTGCTCTTCCTTTTGTAACCCGTTTGAAATATGTCAGACATGTTCCATTGTCACATTGATTTTTTTTTTTCTCTTGGTATCTTGAGGTTCTTCAGGGAATATCTTTAGGACTGAGTTCAAGGTCTTGGCCGGAGCATTAAAAACTTTCCCCAATTTCATAGATCATTTGTGCAACCTCAGTGTTTTCCAGACAGTGGTCAGGATAGGGAGGGCAAGTTGTGGGTCAAATTAGCGGAATAAAATGTTTTGTCTTGGGTGGCTCGTAAGGAGATGTGAAAGTTGGTTCTGCAGTGATTGAGAGGAGCAGTGTTTTGACTGGCACCATCTTTATTTTAAAGGGATTGAAACATAAATATCACATATAATACTGCTCATTATCACTAAAGAGAAAAACACTGGAAATTATTCCCACCACTTAATCTAGCGCCCATATTATTACAGTGTTTTTCTATTTGCCCCCATAACTTAATTGTTAGAAGAAAATAATTCAGCTTCTGCATGCCATCTTAAAGTGGAATTCACTGTCTCCTGCCCGTAGCTCCTTACAATGGCTCGCAGCAGTTTCTAGGAATAGATAATTCTTTACTTTTTAGCAAAAAGTGCAATAAGCTTAGTGGTTTCAGACCACACAGTGGGCACTAAAGCTTAATAGGTACAACACACAAGGTGTCACTATGATACTAGAATTTTTAAGTGCATCTGTCACATAAAAAAGGCATACAAAGTGGGTCACACATTGCTGTAGGGCTTTACAAGTATTCAGTATGGCAGTATACTTTAAGTGGGACTTTTGGGTGATTTATAGCCATAAAAAAGGACAGTCAAAGTGTCAGGGCCCAGGGTCAGCTATGCTCCACCTCTCTCTGCTTACTTACCGGCTACTTTGAATGACACTGTGGTAGCCCTGTGGGGTGTATGGTAGTTGAGGTATTGTGATAGATGAGGGGTTAATGTTAACCCTATAGTTCGTGATGCCAGGCTGAGGGCTAGTATGCTGAGATAATTCTCCGGCCTATCGCCGCCCTTCCCAGTAACGATAGGTGCATGCATAAAATGACTGAAGGTCCACAAGGTACTTGAACTTGGATAACTTTACTGAAAGGCTTGCGGTACATCCAATGCACAATAACACAGTCTCTATATAGTGCAATGACTGACAGTTGTTGCGGACTTTGACTTTAGATACAGTCTCTGAATTTAGGGTAATTTTGCAGATCCGTCCGGATTTAGGGGATAGATAAGGTCCGGTGATCTTGCAGAGTGTTTAGGGATTGATACACTCTCAATTTAGAATCGATCAGCCGTTGCCGCAAGGCTCGGGCCGCCGTTCCCTTATATGGGCAGGGGCAGGGCGGCTTTTACTGGTCCAATTAACTGTCACTCACCGTTACAAGGAGTGATGGGAGATATACGTCATAGGGACCTCCAAATGTCCTGAAGCACAAAACCATAGAGTTTACCTGATCACGTGACACGCAGGTCCTGCTACGCTATGGACAGGTAATTAACTATTTATTTACATTTATACAATCCTATATATATAAATCCTAAATGGTTACTGGTTAATTACTATCTGGATGAGAGGTGACTAGGGGTGAACTAGACAATAAGGACCCCGACGTCCTAGGGACTCTGGCTAAGGGGACCTATATACACAGGTACCGGATAGGATACGGTACCAGGACACCACAACACATAAGGCTCGCCTGCCCGTGGTGGCTCTGTTCAGTTCCACGGTGCATGCACCAACAAAGTATACTACAGCTCAGTGCAGACAAGTGGCCAGAATCTAAGTGAATAGAGCAGGATCATAGCTGACACCGAGTCCTGCATATTTGACTGTCCTGGAGGGCTTACAAAAGCTTGTTATTTTTCTTTCCCAGTTTTTTGAAATTTTTGGAAAAATTAAAATAAAATGCAGAAAGTAGTTTTATGAATTTCAAATAATTTTAGAGCTGGATGTTGGTCTCGCCGTTTTAGTTGAGGAAAGTAAAATCAATTTCTTAGTCAGCCAGACACATTATCTGTGATAGGGAGAACATTATCTGTGATGGGGGAGAACATTATCTGTGATGGGGCGTAATATTATCTGGTATTGGGGACAACATTATCTGTGTTTGGAGATCAACATTATCAGTGATAGGGTAGAACATTATCTGTAATGGGAGGAGAACATAATTTGTAATGTGTGGCGAGAACATTATCTGTGATGGAGGAGAACATTATCAGTGATGGGGACAACATAATGTGTGATGGGGAAAACATTATCTGGGATGGGGGAAAACATTATCAGTGATGTGGAGAATATAATGTGTGAAGGAGAGATCATTATCTGTCATGGAAGAGAGAACATTATCTGTCATGGGGGAGAACATTGTCTGTGATGGGGAGAACATTATATGTGATAAGGAAGAACATTATCTTAAAAAGATGAGAGAGGCCTGTAATTTTCATCATAGGTATACCTAAACTATGAGAGACAGAATGAGAAAACAAAATCCATAAAGTCACATTGTCTAATTTTTAAATAATTTTTTTACAAATTATTTTGGAAAAAAGATTTGGTCACCTACAAACAAGCAAGATTTCTGGCTCTCACAGAACTGTAACTTCTTCTTTAAGAGTCTCCTCTGTCCTCCACTCGTTACCTGTATTAATGGCACCTGTTTAAACTTGTTATCAGTATAAAAGACACCTGTCCACAACCTCCAACAGTCACACTCCAAACTCCACTATGGCCAAGACCAAAGAGCGGTCAAAGTACACCAGAAACAAAATTGTAGACCTGCACCAGGCTGTGAAGACTGAATCTGCAAATGGCAAGCAGCTTGGGAGCAATTATTAGAAAATAGAAGACATACAAGACCACTGATAATCTCCCTCCATCTGTGGCCCCACACAAGATCTCACCCCGTGGTGTCAAAATGATCACAAGAATGGTGAGCAAAAATCCCAGAACCACATGGGGGGACCTAGTGAATGACCTGCAGAGAGCTGGGACCAAAGTAACAAAGGCTACCATCAGTAACACACTACGCGGCCAGGGAATCAAATCATGCAGCACCAGACGTGTCCCCATGCGAGTACATGTCCGGGCCCATCTGAAGTTTGCTAGAGAGCATTTAGATTATCCAGAAGAGTATTGGGAGAATGTCATATGATCAGAACCAAAGTTGAACTTTTTGGTAAAAACTCAACTTGTCGTGTTTGGAGGAGAAAGAATGCTAGGTTGCATCCAAAGAACACCATACCTACTGTGAAGCATGGGGGTGGAAACATCATGCTTTGGGACTGTTTGTCTGCTAAGGGACCATAATTACTGATCCGTGTAAAGGAAAGAATGAATAGGGCCATGTATCATGAGATTTTAAGTGAAAACCTCCTTCAGAAAGGGCATTAAAATAAAACGTGGCTTGGTCTTTCAGCATGACAATGATCCCAAACACACCGCCTGGGTAACTAAGGAGTGGCTTTGTAAGAAGCATTTCAAGGTCTTGGAGTGGCCTAGCCATTCTCCAGTTCTCAACCCCATAGAAAACCTTTGGAGGGAGTTGAAAGTCTGTATTGCCCAGTGACAGCCCCAAAACATCACTGCTCTAGAGGAGATCTGCGTGGAGGAATGGTCCAAAATACAAGCTACAGTGTATGAAAACTGTTGCGGTGAGCGCTTTGGCCGTAAGCGCTCTCCTCCTTCTTCCTCCGGTGGGTCCAGGATTCGTATCACAGGAGGTGCCCGCATGCGAATCTCGGTCCTTCACTTACCCCTTGCTCCTTTCTGGCTTCTCCGCTGGCTCTGTTCCCCGGCACGTGCGCGCCGGCTTCCTGTCATTTAAAGGCCTGTGTTCTGACCTTCCGCTCTGTGACCTTGCTTCTGTGCCGCCTGCCTGTTGACCTCCTGTTACGTTTCCTGACCAAGCATCCGTGCCACCAGCCCTGACCTTCTGCTTGTCCTGACTGTGCGTTGCCTCTTCCTTCCTGTGCTATGTTTCATCTCAGCAACCTGTGTGGACAAGTCTTACCAGGGGTAGCAACCTGGGTGCCACCTGCCGCAGTAAGTCCATCCCGCTTTGCGGCGGGCTCTGGTGAAAACCAGCGGCACCTTAGACTTTGCTCCCTGGTATGGCCCACATCATCTTCCACACAGGTACAGCAGATCCACTACCTCCGTGAGCGTTAAAAAAAAAAAAAAACCTTGTGAAGTCTTACAGAAAATGTCATTGCCAACAAAGGGTATATAACAAAGTATTGAGATGAACTTTTGTTATTGACCAAATACTTATTTTCCACCATAATTTGCAAATACATTCTTTAAAAATCAGACAATGTTTTTTTTCTCATTAGGTCTCTCATAGTTGAGGTGTACCTATGATGAAAATTACAGGCCTCTCTCATCTTTTTAAAGGGGTACTCAGCCCCTGGCATCTTATCCCCTATCCAAAGGATAGGGGATAAGGTGTTAGATCGCTGCAGTCCCGCTGCTGGGGACCCCGGGGATCGCCGCTGTGGCACCCCGCCATCATTACTGCACAGAGCAAGTGCTCTCTGTGCGTAATGACGGGCGATACAGGGGCCGGAGCAGCCTCATGACATCATGGCCCGTCCCCTTAATGCAAGTCTATGGCAGGGGGCATGACGACCGCCACGCCCCCTCCCATAGACTTGTATTGACGGGGCGGGCCGTGACGTCACGAGGGGCGGAGCCGTGACGTAACGATGCTCCGGTCCCTGTATTGCCCGTCATTACGTGCAGAGCGATCTCGCTCTGCGCAGTAATGATAGCAGGGTGCTACAGCAGCGATCCCCGGGGTCCCCAGCAGCGGGACCCCGGCGATCTGACATCTTATCCCCTATCCTTTGGATAGGGGATAAGATGTCTAGGGGTGGAGTACACCTTTAAGTGGTAGAACTTAAACAATTGGTGGCTGACTAAATACTTTTTTGCCTCACTGTACATACAAATTTCACTTCTTTTAATATTGCATTCTCAATTTTTGAATTGTATTCCAGGAT
Source organism: Hyla sarda (assembly GCF_029499605.1). Classification (NCBI taxonomy): domain Eukaryota; kingdom Metazoa; phylum Chordata; class Amphibia; order Anura; family Hylidae; genus Hyla; species Hyla sarda. The sequence continues at coordinate 49,204,803 of NC_079195.1, forward strand.
TTGCTTGTCTTCAGGGGAGACTGGAGAATGTGTAAAGATTCTCAGATGTCTTTTATAAAGATCTAAATGCTATATAGTTTGAATACCATGTTATAAACATATTATTTATCATTATAAAAGATCATATCCTCTACTCCTTTTTTTTTTTTTTTTTTTTACGGCTTTGGAAAAAAAATGGAAAAATGTTTTTTGTTTTTTTTCCAGGCCTTCCCATCTATGTATGACTGTATTATACTTGTGAAACCCTACCACAATGTGTGGGCAGCTTCACATCCATTTTGTATGTGACACATGCACTTCAGTGCTATTAAACTACACTTGCAGACCACTGTTTATCCAGAGACCCTTTGACCAGTTTGCTAACGTGCAAAACCCTAGAACAGTGGTCTTCAAACTGTGCATGCTAGAAGTTGTAGTTTTGTAACAGGTGGAGATCCACTAGGCCCTAGAAGGTCTTCGTCACCCTCCAAATGGTTTAAACCAACAATAATCAAACTAGGTGCAAGTTACCAGAACTGCTCTCTGATGACTCCAGTAACTCTAATCAAGACTTCTTTTCAATGACTCCTATCACTCTAACCCTTCCTCCTGTCCCTCTTTTTGCCCACATTGCCACAGACCAAACCCACCAGGTTATGCATAGAACATTTACCACCCCAGGCTTCGCTCAAGGTATATTTATTCCATTCAGCCAAATACATTCTTAGTTCTAACAGACTTATCCCAAACCTGACTCATCCCAGGGTAAATATAAATCTCATAATTCCTTCTTCAAAAAAAATAAGAAATTGACTGTTGGTGAGACTCCATATAAGAAACTATAATTAGCCCATGCCATGTGGATAGGGGAGATGTCTTTTTCACCTCTCTGGCTTCTTCAGGGTGGTTTACAATTGACTCTGTTCTGGACGTACCAGAAGTAAAAAACACTCATAGGAAAAATACAGTTCTCCATTGCTGTTCTTACAGGCCCATCAACAAGCCATGGTGTATGCTGCCATTTACGTTGGGCCAGTTTGTGAATGTCGCTCAACGAATCTGATTTCCTAAAAGCTTTGAAGACTCTGTTTATGCATTGGTCTTTTAGCAAAGTGTAACATAATAATTAAAGTTGAGTGAGCTTTCCGAAAGTGTTTGGTTCAAACCAGCATATTAAACCAAGCCAACAGTGAAGGGGTTAAGTTGTGCTGCTGCACAGCCCAACTTAACTATTTTGACATGGTAAACTAGTGAATCAGCTGGTTTATTGTAACATCTTGCTGGGCTGAGCACTATGCACTGGTCCAGCAAGGATGGCGTTATTTAGCACTGATGAGCAGCTATGGTTAACTCCTTGGGGAGGCAAAAGGCGGGGGGGGGGGTGTATATTATACAGACATTTTTATTGCTGTTTAATGTATACAGTGTAGAGAGTAATACTTACCATCTCATTGTTGGTCCGGGCTTCTTCTTGTGTAGCCCGGCCTCAGTCAAAGATGTCACCTGGGGGTAGAGCTACACAAGAAGAGGCCCGGAACAGTGACAAAATGATAAGTATCACTCTTTTCACTGTATTCATTATACAGCCAAGGAGTTAACTAACGCTAGCACAGTTATCTCAGCAGTGCCACTTAACTTCTTCCTTGCTGTTTTGTACTCAGGGCTGCCAGCTGCATGCACAGCTCAGCCCCTACATTGCCATGTTCCGATCAAATCTGGGCTCAGGGGGCTCGGCTTGCTTTGACGAGTACTTCACTGGAAAACATTTTTTTTTTATTAATTTGTGCCAGAAAATTAAACAGATTTGTAAATAACTTCTATTGAAAAATCTTAATCCTACCAGAACTTATCAGCGGCTGTATGCTCCACAGGAAGTTATGTTTTTTTTTTCTTTCTGTCTGACCACAGTGCTCCCTGCTGACTCCTCTGTCCATTTTAGAAACTGTAAAGAGTAGGAGCAAATCCCCATTGCAAACCTCTCCTGCTCTGGACAGTTTCTGACATGGACAGAGGTGTCAGCAGAGAGTACTGTGGTCAGACAGAAAGGAAATTCAAAAAGAAAAGAACTTCCTGTGAGCATACAGCACCTAATAAGTACTGGAAGGATTAAGATTTTTAAATAGAAGCAATTTACAAATCTGTTTAAGTTTCTGGCACCAGTTGATTAAAAATAATAATAATAATAATAATTAATAATAATAATAATGTTTCCAGCGGAGTACCCTTTTAACTCCAGTAATAATGTATAAGCTTTATAAGTGCCACTGTAGAATAGATGGTGAAATAGAGTGAAGCAGAATTTCAGACAAGCAGAATTTCAAAAGGCTTTGAGTATAAAAGGTTAAAATAGACCATAAATTTAAATAGATATAAACTGCATTAAAAATAGTCAACTGTGGTTCCCCTAATAATACCAATAGTGTTCTCATGGAGTAATGCTTTGTTGTATACTGGTCTCCCACAGAATGTTATTGCACTTTTAGGCGCTTGTAAAATAATTCAATATACTTTACATTCTAAGACCTCCAAACCGTGCACATGATGACACTAATGTGGAATTTGCTTATTTCAGATATTTCCATTCGGTCACATTTCATGGGTGTGCCTTTTTTTTATTTATTTTTTATTCTTTTTTCCCAGCATCTAAAAATGTATTTTAACTTAACCAAGAAAAACATACCTCTTCGGTTACGCTGTTATAAACATTTTGAAGGATCTTAAAACTCTAGTTGTAAATAAGTCTGCATCACTTCTCACTGGGCGGTGTCAATGTTTCGAAGCCAATGCGTATACCATTGCCAACATATTAAAACATGGAAATACATATTTGGTGGGGAAGTCGTGTTCTGTATTATACGCCGTTTTCCATGTCTTCAATCCTTTTGTGGTCGTGTGCTTTGCCAAATCCAATTATGGTTTTGTGTGAATAAGTGGAAGTTGTTTTATTGCGAAGTGGAAGTGTGAAAATATGTTTAACCCATTTGTCTATCTCCTCCCCCATTCTCTCATTTATTCTACTTGGTCAGTGTTCTCCAAACTGTGGACCTCCAGATGTTGCAAAACTACAACTCCTAGCATGCCCGGACAGCCAACTACCTCCAGCTGTTGCAAAACTTCAACTCCCAGCATGCTCGGACAGCCAACGGCTGTCCGGGCATGCTGGGAGTTGAAGTTTTGCAACAGCTGGAGGTCCACTGTTCCCAAACCTTGGCACTAGATGTACTTGTCCAGAAAACCAACCAACCACCCATCCATCTAAGGGTGCATTCACACCACGCTTTGTACATACGGGTGCCGGATCCAGCGGGGGGAGGGTCAAACCGGGCGCTCCCGTACCCCAGCCGGATCAGCCCATGACTCCATTTACTTTAATGATCCGACCGGAGTCAAACGGTGACTCCGGTCGGCTCAGTTTTGACCCGTATGCAGTTTTGGACCGGACCTAAAACCGTAGAAAACTACGGTTTTAGGTCCGGTCAGGAAACCGCATACGGGTCAAAACTGAGCCGACCGGAGTCACCGTTTGACTCCGGTCGGATCATTAAAGTAAATGCAGTCATGGGCTGATCCGGCCGGGGTACGGGAGCGCCCGGTTTGACCCTCCCCCCGCCAGATCCGGCACCTGTATGTACAAAACGTCGTGTGAATGCACCCTAACTTGATCAACATGCCAAAGATGGTGGATCTTGCAGCAGATGTGGTAGACATTTTCTCATTGACAAGACAATAAATATGTCTCTCCGGCCTTCCCGCAAGGGCCAAAAGCATACGCGCTCTGGTTATGCGTGCTGCTCCATAGTGAATGCTGGCAGCACCCAGGTCCTGATGCCGATACTGCGTTCTTGAGATTCGGTGACTTCACACAGCTGCAAGGGACAGTTAAAATTGAAAACTTCTGCAGCAGGCTCCTAACATATCCTATCGTGTCACTTTACGTAGATTTCTTAAAGGGGTACTCCCGTGGAAAATAATATTTTTCATGTTACCTGGCTACAGAAAGTTAAACAGATTTGTAAATTACTTCTATTAAAAATGTGAAATCCTTACAGTACTTATCCGCTGCTGTACGCTCCACAGGAAGATAAGTTTTACTTTTCTGTCTGACCACAGTGCTCTCTGCTGACACCTCTGTCCATATCAGGAACTGTCCAGAGCAGAAGAGGTTTGCTATGGGGATTTGCTTCTACTCTGGACAGTTACTGACATGAACAGAGGTGGCAGCAGAGAGTAGACAGAAAAGAACAACTCAACTTCCTCTCCAGTATACTGCCGCTGATAAGTACTGGAAGGATTAAGATTTTTTAAATAGAAGTATTTTACAAATCTGTTGAACTTTCTGGAACCAGTTGATTTGAAATTAAACAAATGTTTTCCACTGGAGTACCCCTTTAATAAACTGTTACCTAGGTAGCCAAAGAGAATTCTGCAGTGCCCAGGCTGTCAATCACGCCTATGTAGTCAGACAGGAGGGACGTGATTACAGCCCTGGGCGCGGTGACTACTTTTAAATGCCACACCATGCAGGGGACTACTTGCTTGGAATTTGCATACAGCGCGGAACGTTTTTAAACATTGTTTTATGAAGATTGTTGCCATCACAGCCGGACATAGAGGTAAAAACGCTAAGTCATTTATCTGTTGCATCTGGTTTGGAAGAATCAGATAAATTGGTTACATTTCATCCTTGGTTAAAGGGGTTGTCTCATGGGTGGGGGATCGGTTGGGGTACACCTTACCATAGCCATGTGCGGACAGGCCAATTTCTTAGCCAATTTTGTAGCCTACAGAGCCGGCTTCTTCTTCTTTTCCAGAGCTGCTGCAGTCTCCTCTCTCTTATCCTCCTCCGGTAGTAGCAACTTTTCCTCAGGCATGGACATTTGATCCCCTGTTGCTAATGGTTACAGGGGATAAAATGTCATGGCAGGTTCCCTTTAACAACTCCCATGAAGACAACTCCCACCAATACACAGAACCAGCTTCTTCTCCTGCTCCAGAGCAACTGCAGCCTCCTTTCTCTTCTTCATCTCTGGCGGTGCCAGCTTTCCCTCAGGCAAGGTTGAAGGCTGGAGGGGTGGGGGCAATTACAATTATTGGGGTCCCTGTGCTGGCTCGTGAACTGGTTACACATCTGCACAATTCAGATCCCCCCTGAGCACAGTGCAGGCAGTGGTGTTTTGTGGTGGCTTTTCTGCTGCCTTAGGCCAGGCCTGGGATCCTCCTCCCTCTTAGGGTGGGTTCCCACCACAATTTTTCTATACAGTTTTTGGATACATAAAAAAAAAAATGTATGCAACCGTACAGAAAACCGTGGGCATAGACTTTCCATTCAAAACCGTATGCACCATATTGTATACGGTTGTCTCCGTTTTTCAAACCACACGTTTTTTTTCTGTTTTTTTTCTGGACAGAAAACAGTGGCCTACCACGGTTTTTGGTCCGGGTGAAAAACCATATTGACCCGTACACATTTTTTTTAACACGGGAGTCAATGGGAACCGTACAGACCTGTATGTGTGTACGGTTCCATCTGGTTTTTACCATACGGTTTTTGACTTTGCACAGTTTTTTCTTAAAAAACGGATGCAACCGGACATCATTTTTCAAACCGTATACAGTTTTCAACCGTATACAGATAAAACTTTGTACACATGTTTTGATACAGTTTAGTCAGGTTTTGAGGAATCTGTTTTTTGTTTTTTTTAATCAAAAACCTGATAAAAATTTGTATTGCAAAAATGTGGTGTGAACCTAACCTTATCAACAGTGCAGGCGGTATTGTATTGTGGCGGATTTTAAACTTAAACTTCCCCCTATGTCTGGGATTCTCCTCCCTCTGAGCTGGTGTATTATGGTGGCTCTTTTGTCACCCCCGTTGAACTTCCACCATTGGCTTGAGCTTTGTAGGCCTATTAGTAAGTACGCTTCTGCTTATACTGTCAACTTTTCCCTGCAAATGTGGTTTCCCTTGGGAAAAACAGTGATCGGAAAATCTGCTGTTCACCATGTCATCATAAAATTACCCTAAGTTGATACAGACAGGTAGTGCAGATGACACTGATGACAACGGTACTTGCCTTGACCCGGTCCGTGCAGTCATTCTTCGGTATCTTCAGCTCTGGGCCTGGCTTGGAGCATGGGCGGCGCTTAATGACGTCATCGATGCTGCTCTCTGATGGGTACCGCTGCTAGAGAACAGCAGCGGTGACGTCACTAAACTCTGCCTGTGTTCCAAACTGGGCCCGGAGCTGAAGCTATCGGAGAAGATTATCGAAGATCCACTGCACGGAACGGGACAAGGTAAGTACCGTTGTCATCAGTGTCACCTGCACTACCTGTCTGTACCGACATTTTAGTGTAGGTGACACTTGTGACAGATTTCCTTTAACACATCATATTGAGAGGTTCATTTTTTTTTTTTACCTTATGACATATTTTAAAACCCGGGTGCCTCCAGCTGTTGCACAACTACAACTTCCAGCATGCCCGGACAGCCGTTTGCTGTCCGGGCATGCTGACAGTTGTAGTTTTGCAACAGCTGGAGACAGGAACACTTCCTTACGGTATGATCCATGCTACCAAAGGCAGTCGCAAGAGCCAAATGTTGTGTCAATAACAACCACCCATCTACTGATCGTAAACATGAGCGGGATTCAGTAAAGCAGAACGGAGACTGGGAAGCACTATTGGCGCTGAAATCCATCCAAACGCGCTGTACCGTCTTTGAAGTGGATTGCAACTAATTGTTTTGCGAGAAATCAATTTTCTTTCCCATCACGAAAAAGTGCATGAAGCAAAAATGCTAGCGTAGATTCCAGCCTAAAGGTGTATATTTCCTGTGGTTACTTTGGCTGCTTGTTCGTGAGCCGTTGGGCGGGTGCCAGTAGTGTCTCGCCTGCTAATATTTAATATTCAGAAGTGTTAGTTGTTTGTTGGGAGCGAGTACAGAAGCTTTATTTTAAATAAGGGAGCTTTATTTTATTATTTATTATGCTGGTTACTTGATTATCTATCGTATTTGTGTGTGGGCAGAACAGGAATAAATTATGGATAGAAAGACTTATTTCCAAACTTATGGAAAGTATGACCAGTTAGCCGGTGCAAGTAGATAAAAATATTGGTGACTGTAGTTTCCTTGCATGCAAGCATAACTATTATGGCTGAAGAGGCTGCAGACGGAGGTGGCCCTAGGGTTGTAAGAGCCTTATTGGCAACTCGGATTTACAAGGGAAAACAAGTTTTTAATATCACTGTGTATATTATCCCTGTACTGTGACATCATTGTGTGTATTATCCCTGTACTGTGACATCACTGTGTATATTATCCCTGTACTGTGACATTACTGTGTATATTATCCCTGTACTGTGACATCACTGTATATTATCCCTGTACTGTGACATCACTGTGTATATTATCCCTGTACTGTGACATCACTGTGTATTATTCCTGTACTGTGACATCACTGTGTGTACTATCCCTGTACTGTGACATCACTGTGTGTATTATCCCTGTACTGTGACATCACTGTGTGTATTATCCCTGTACTGTGACATCACTGTGTATTATCCCTGTACTGTGACATCACTGTGTGTATTATCCCTGTACTGTGACATCACTGTGTATTATCCCTGTACTGTGACATCACTGTGTGTATTATCCCTGTACTGTGACATCACTGTGTATTATCCCTGTACTGGGACATCACTGTGTGTATTATCCCTGTACTGTGACATCACTGTGTATTATCCCTGTACTGTGACATCACTGTGTGTATTATCCCTGTACTGTGACATCACTGTGTATTATCCCTGTACTGTGAAATCAATGTGTGTATTATCCATGTACTGTGACATCACTGTGTGTAGTATCCTTGTACTGTGACATCACTATGTATTATACCTGTACAGTTAAATCAATGCGTATTATCCCTGTGCTGTGACATCAATGTGTGTATTATCCCTGTACTGTGACATCACTGTGTATTAGTCCTGTACTGTGACATCACTGTGTATTATCCATGTACTGTGACATCAGTGTGTATTATCCCTGCACGGTGACATCACTGTATGTATTATCCCTGTACTGTGACATCACTTTGTGTATTATCCCTGTACTGTGACATCACTGTATATATTATCCCTGTATCGTGACATCACTGCATATTATCCCTGTACTGTTGACAAGTTGATTAAAATGATTCTGACTCATGATCAATATATATTAATACTTATATACTTATATGCCATTGCTAATGCTGCAAAAAGATATTTGTTACCCACCCTTAACCTATAAATCAGCTTGCTATCTGCTTGTGACTAAAATGGAAACCTTGGGATGACGCCAGAAGGACCAAGATGAGAAGTCAAAAGACAAAATATTTGAGGAAGATATAGACGGTGTAGAAGGGCAGAGAGATCTGGGATTTTCTGGTAGAATAGGGGGATGGTGAACTACGGCCAAGAAAGAAATTAGTGTTCAATATGCTAATGTATACATACACAAAACTCAAATAACCAATCAAAATATAACATGATGATTTTGACGTGATAACTAACCTCCCCTTTTTGTCAAATGTAAAAACCAACATACTTCTGTGTATTAAACAGAACTTTATCTGGGAACTCTCTGAGAAGACTTGAGAACTCTCTGAGTTTCTTGCTGAGAAAGAGTTTTATACCAACTTTTTTTGCCTGGTGTATAATTCTTGTGTCGACATTCAGCAGTACACAGCAGCAGTCATGCACATTTTAAGGCCTCATCCAAATCGATCCTTAACACTGTGACATCGCTGTGTATATTATCCCTGTGCTGTGACATCACTGTGTATATTATTACTGTACTGTGACATCACTGTGTATATTATCCCTGTACTGTGACATCACTGTGTATTATCCCTGTACTGTGACATCACTGTGTATATTATCCCTGCACTGTGACATCACTTTGTAAATTATCCCTGTACTGTGACATCACTGTGTATATTATCCCTGTACTGTGACATAACTGTGTGTATTATCCCTGTACTGTGACATCACTGTATGTATTATCCCTGTACTGTAACATCACTGTGTATATTATCCCTATACTGTGACATCACTGTGTATTATCCCTGTACTGTGACATCACTGTGTATATTATCCCTGTACTGTGACATCACTGTGTGTATTATCCCTGTACTGGGACATCACTGTATATTATCCCTGTACTGTGACATTACTGTGTGTATTATCCCTTTACTGTGACATCACTGTGTATATTATCACTGCGCTGTGACATCACTATATATATTATCTGTGTACTATGACATCACTGTGTATATTACCTGTGTACTGTGACATCACTGTGTTTATTACCCCATGAAGTGCTCCACATCATGAATTTTAGGCAGGAACCAGGAAAGTGTGCGCTTGCACAGCAGAGGTTTCGCATTGTGCAAAATTCTGCGCTCATAATAAATCTCTCCCTAGGTATATGTATATAAATCTCTCCCTAGGTATATGTAGCATGTAGGCCAGTGTTTTCCAGTGTGCCTCCAGCTGTTGCATAACTTCACCTCCAAGCATGCCTGATCAGTCATCATCTGTCTGGGTATGCTAAGAGTTGTAATTGTGTAACAGCTGGAGGGCCACTGTTTGGAAAACACTGATGTAGGTGTTGCAGCTCTGTCTAACAGCTGATCAGCAGGGTGCCAAGTGCTGGCATTCCACCGATCAGTACAACTGAGTACACATATAGGAGCTTTCTGTACTTGCAGAAGTACGTCATATAAATATGTTTTTCACTTTAAACGGTACTCTGGAGGGAAACAATTTTTTCTCAAATCAGCTAGTACCAGAAAGGTATACAGATTTGAAAATGTTCTTCTATTTACAAATCTTAATCCTTCCAGTACTTATTAATTGCTGTATGCTCCAGAGGAAGTTGTGTAGTTCTTTTCAGTCTGACCACAGAGCTCTCCACTGACACCTCTGTCCATATTGGGATCTGTCCATAGCTGGAACAAATCCCCAAAGCAAACCTCTTCTACTACATGGACAGAGGTGTCAGCAGAGAGCTGTATGGCCAGACTGGAAACAACTACACAACTTCCTCTGGAGCATACAGCAGCTGATAGGTGATGGAAGGATTAAGATTTTTTAAATAAGACATTCACAAATCTGTTTAACTATTTGGCACCATAGTGCCCTCTTTAACTACAGCTTATGAGAACACACTTGTTTTATATATTTATTTATTTGTTTATTTACTGATTTAGTTATTTTGCAGTCCCTGTACCCGCCTGCTGGTGTTGCATTTTCTTCCACCAAACCCAATAGCACATGTCAGAACAGGCACAAACTACACAACACACAAGTACTGCGCAGAGACTATGACTGAGGTCATGTAAGGCCGGCTTGTTAAGGCTCAGTATATCATTTTAAAGGCCAACTAGATTTGCAAGTCTGCTGCAGCACAAACATTTTGGGATCTAATTCTCTGTAGAAGCGGCCAATTAAATATGTTAATGAAGCTGGATGTTCTGTTCATGGTGGCAGCATGGCCAAAAGAAAACCTCAGCGGACATCACACTTCTTTCTCCATACAGAACGACGGGAAATTCCAAATATCGAATAAGGTCACTCAGGAAAGAAAACAAAATATGATGCAACATGGAGTTTATAGGAAGACAAACAAGTAGCCATAATACACTGAAGATGGACCCGATGTATGTCCCGATACGGAGTATACAAAGTAGAGCAGTTCTGCTATGGATCAATAAGACAGCATTGGAAAAAAACAGACATGGCCGCACATGCAAAAGAATCCTATGCTTCTCAGTGTGTGTGTGTGTGTGTATATATATATATATATATATATATATATATATATATATATATCTCAACGTGTGTGTGTATGTATGTATGTGTGTATGTTCCAGCATCACGTCCAAACGGCTAAAGATATTAACATGAAACTTGGCACACATGTTACTTATATGTCAACAACAAACATAGGATAGGTTATTTAACCCTTACTCACCCCCATTTGCCAGGGGCGGGTCTTATGTTTAAAGTCCCATACAAGTCAATGGGAAATATACGTTACTGCATAACTTCCAAACGGCTGGAGATATTTCGATAATACTTGGTCACATGTTACTTATATGTCCGCTTAAAATATAGGATAGTTAATTTAACCCTTAACTACCCCCATTTGTGAGGGTCAGGGTTTTTGTTTAAAGTCCCATTCAAATCAATGGGAAATGTATGTTCCCACATAACTTCCGTACGGCTGGAGATATTTCAATAACTGGTACACATATTATGGGTCGGGATAGGAGGACGGGATAGGAGGTCGAGATAGGAGGATGGGATAGGAGGTCGAGATAGGAGGTCGAGATAGGAGGACGGGAAAGGAGGTCGAGATATGAGGACGGGATAGGAGGTCGGGATATGATGACGGGATAGGAGGTCGGGATATGACAACAATATATGAGGACGGGATAGGAAGTCAAAAGCTTCCTCCTTTGTTTATTTTCCTCCCCAACAAGGATTAGGAAGGAAAAACTGGGCAACACCGGGTACTCAGCTAGTATATATATATATATATATATATATATATAAGAAGTTGACTGCAGCACACCAGCATATCCAGTTAAAAACATAGTAGCTTTATTCCCTAGATACAATGACTATGTTTCTGTGGACTCACACCACCATTGTCAAGTCCTTGACCACCGTGTCGCCAGTGCCCATAGGTAGAACAGCCTAGTAGTAGCAGAGCAGCTCCAATGCTTCCCAGCCTAGCCCCAGGCTTTGGGCTGCGCCACCCCACAGACACAGTGCCACTGCAGCAACAGCCGCCGCTCTGCACTACGCCAGTGTGAACAGGTGGCAAAGCTCACACCCCATATGCTCCCAGTCAGAGAACTGGTAGACCGCCAGGGACAGACCCCTTTGCAGTCTCCTTCCAATTAAATAGGCCTGGACTGAGTTCTGACCAAGTAAAATATATATATTTTATGTGTGTGTGTAATTTATTTATTAAAAATAAGGGGAATAGACCTCACGATCAACTGCTATGGATCAATAAAATACAGCTCAATACTAAAAGTATGTTTTACATCCCGTATTTTTCGCCGTATAAGACGCGCTTTTTCTTCCCCAAAACTGGGGGGGGGGGGAAAGTTGGTGCGTCTTATACGGCGAATACACCCCTATTGCGGCGGTCCCTGCGGCCATCAACGGCCGGGACCCGCGGCTAATACAGGACATCAACGTCGCGGTGATGCCCTGTATTAACCCTTCAGACGCGGCGATCAAAGCTGACCGCCGCGTCTGAAGCGAAAATAACACTAACCCGGCTGTTCAGTCGGGCTGTTCTGGACCAACGCGATTTCACCGCGGCGGTCCCGAACAGCTCGACTGAACAGCCGGGTTAGTGCTTACAGGACACCAGGTGGGACCTTACCTGCCTCCTAGGTGTCTGCTCCGTGCCGGGATCCCCTGTATGGCCCGCGCTCTCCTTCCTCGTCATCACGTCGTCGCGCACGTGCGTCGGCGTGCGTAACGACGTGATGGCGGCGACGGAGAGCGAGGATACCCGGCCGGCAGCAGAGACATTCCGGAGCAATGGAGACACGGCGACAGCGATGGAGCGACATCCAGGGCAGCGGTGACGGGTCCGGAGCGGCGGGGACACGTGAGTATTACCTCCTATGCAGTGGTCTTCAACCTGCGGACCTCCAGGCTGTCCGGGCATGCTGGGAGTTGTAGTTTTGCAACATCTGGAGGTCCGCAGGTTGAAGACCACTATTGGGTTCAGAATCTTAATTTTTTTAGATTTTGCACCTATAAATTGGGTGCGTCTTATACGCCGGTGCATCTTTTAGGGCGAAAAATACGGTAGGTGTTACATTTCATTCAGAGACAATTGCGCTACTATTTCTCTATGCACGTTACTTCCCTCCTTTTGCCGAATAAAAATCATTTTAATTATTCCTATGGATATTCGTTTTGTTAATACATTTCATAGAGTCAAAGTAATAAATCCTGTATCCACCTTGCAACCAATTATTTATATTGCTCCAATTCATAGGAGCAACTTTCAATTCATCCGAGCAATAGTCTTGATTTGAAATCTCCTCCCATTTTATGTCTATCCTCCTGAGCAGACCTCTATGTCTCCATGGTTACAGACTACGGACAAACCTTGTGTAGTCTGATCCTGGCATCTTATGTTTTATTCCCATCTGTTCGCTCTTTGCTAATCTACAGACAGGCCGGGTTCACACTGCGGAATCTCCGTACGGAATCTCTGCCGCAGATCCCGCGGGCGGCACTAGGACCAGGCGGGCTGCATTGACGTTTCCTTAGAACGCAATGCATTTCTGAGCGGGTCTTCCGGCGGATCCACCCAGAAGTGCATTGCGGTCATTTCGAGGGACGGCAATGCAGTCTGCACAGTCCTAGCATCACCCGCTTGACCTCCATCGTAAATTGCGTCCAGAGGTTCCACATTGGGAATCCGGCCTAAAAAAAAACAGGCAGAGTGGAGTAACAAATGACTGCTTGATCTGACTACGCAAAGGACTGCTTGTTGTCTGTAACCATAGAGATACAGAGGTCTGTGTAGGAGCTGTGTACACTGGTGTTGAGCGGCATAGGCCATATTCGAATTTGCGATATTTCGCAAATTTATGGATGAATAGTCATCATATATTTGCTAAATTTGCATATTCGTAATATTCGTTTTATTTTCGTATATGCAAAAATTTCACACAGTAGTATTAGAGCCTTCTTTACACCACACAAGCTGGAAGTAGAGAGGGGTGATCACTGTGGAAAAAAAAAAAAAAAAAAACAACGAATATTGGTAATTGCGAATATATAGTGCTATATTCGTGAATTTGCGAATATGCGATATTCGCAAATAAAATTCGCATTGCGAATATTCGCGAGCAACACTATACACTGGGCAGATTTGAGAGTTACTTTATTTATTTATGCTTCATTTAGCAGTGGTCTTCAAACGGTGAGCCTCCAGCTATTGCGAAACTACAACCCGCAGCATGCCCGGACAGCCAACGGCTGTCCGGGCATGCTGGGGGTTGTAGTTTTGACACAACTGAAGGCATTCTGGTTAGGAAACACTGTACTACCCTATAGAAAAGGGTTTTCATTTCATATGCTAATACATTTTATTTAAATGAATAAATAGGCTTGATAAAAACAAAATGACATCATATTGCACTTCGTAATTTAAGATTAAAGGGGTACTCCGGTGAAAACCTTTTTTCTTTTAAATCAACTGGTGGCAGAAAGTTAAACATATTTGTAAACTACTTCTATTAAAAAATCTTAATCCTTCCTGTACTTATTAGCTGCTGAATACTTCAAAGGAAATTATTTTCTTTTTGGAATGCTCTCTGATGACATGACAAGCACAGTTCTCTCTGCTGACATTATTATAATAATAATAACGCTTTATTTATTGTTGTCCTTAGTGGGATTTGAACCTAAGTCCCCAGCACTGCAGGGCAGCAGTGCTAACCACTGAGCCACCATGCTGCCCTTAGCATACATCTCCTCTGCATGGTTGCTAAAATGGACAGAGATGTCAGCAGAGAGCACTGTGTTCGTGATGTCATCAGTGTTCCAAAAAGAAAGGAATTTCCTCTGTAGCATTCAGCAGCTAATAAGTACTGGAAGGATTAAGATTTTTTAATAGAAGTAATTTACAAATATGTTTAACTTTCTGCCACCAGTTGATTTAAAAGAAAAAAGGTTTTCACCGGAGTACCCCTTTAAGAAGTAAAATTTTGACAGAACTCATATTCTTTACTCCATCCCATTTGGCGTGAGTAAAATGTAACATTTTTTTGCACAGTACCATATTTGACCACAGATAATTCCTTCTTTTGCGTCATTGTTTTCGTAGTTTTGATGAAGTATAGTATAGGACCTTTTATAGTAGCGATATTTAAAAAAAAAATCCTAATCTGGTTAATAACTTCCTTTTAATTCCAGACAGCCGCTAACTACACGTGTTACTAGAACGTAGCCTTGTGTTTCCCTATTGAGTCGGGTTTGTTTTGCTTGCTAATTTATTGCAGGAAAAGTAACATAACATGGTTGGAAGGAAAACACATTAATGTTCTGTCGCTTACAGGGCCGAGGATGCCTCCGCGTCTTTCAAGGTATGCGAGGGCCCTGAGGAAATGATCGCTCCGCTGAAACAGTGCGCCGACTGGCTGCGAGCCTACTTCTGTGAGCCCTGGCTGATAGAGAAATACCCTACCCCTGCTTTCCACCATCCACTCTTTCAGAAAGGTACATGTGGCGGTATTTATTTTCTCATTGTTTTGTCTAGATTGGAATATCATATAAATAACATTTAAAGGGGTACTCCGGCGCTTAGACATCTGATCCCCTATCCAAAGGACAGCTGTCATGCCCCCTCTCATAGGTTTGCATTGAGGGGCGGAGCCGTGACATCACACGGGGGCGGAGCCGTGACGTCACAACGCCCCCGTCCCCGTGATCGACAGTAATCAGACCCGGAGCAAGCACGCTCCGGGGACTGATTTTAATAGGGTGCGGCGTGAAAGATCACGCGGGTCCCCAGCGGCGGGACCCCCGCGATCAGCCATCTTATCCCCTATCCTTTGGATAGGGGATAAGATGTCAAAGCGCCGGAGTACCCCTTTAATCCTGCCACTGCTAACCTGGTCACTTGTATACCTCACAAACAGACAAAGGCCCAGTGTGATATAGTTACAAAGGTCACAGTAATCTAGGACTCTATTAATAGAGAATAATGTGAAGGTTCTTGTGTATGACTTGTGATTACCAGTTTTAGCTGATGTGGCAGGCATGGTTTTCAGCCATATTGATTTCTATTTTCACTCTGAAATGATTTTCCAATGCTGCCTACTTTTATCATGGAGCCTCTGGCTTTGCAGAGAGAGAGAGAGAGTGGAGTCTCATCACTGCAGTTCATCCAATCTCAGACAGCTGCAGGTGAGCAGATTAGACTTAGACCCAAGTGGGTTGGCATTAGTTCAAATTATGTGCAGTTTTGATGTGCAGTGTGTTTTTATAGAGAAATATTTACATATAATCACGAGTGGAGGTATCTTAGGAAGAATTTGATTCTTCAGGCTGTGTTCACACTTTGTGTTTTTACTGTATTTTTAATGCGTTTTAACTGCCTTTTCGCTGCTTTTGCTGACAGTTTCCAAAATCACAGTTGAAACTATGCATAGAGCTGGAGGAAAGGTGTATAACTACTATTTATCCTGATCGCATAGAGATAGCAGCAGCAGTATACAGATAAAGCTGGAGGGGAGATGCATAATTACAATATATCCTGATTTCATTGAATTTTCATCAGTATACAAATAGAGCTGGAAGAAAGGTGTATAACTACTAAAAATCCTGATCCCATAGGGATAGCAACAGCAGTATTGCAGCTGAATGGGGAAGGGAGGCATCTTATAGGTAATAATGTCATCCTGTAGTTCACAGGAAGTCAGCTGACCCATAACAGACCACTTCCTGTGACACATAAAGCGCTGTATTTTCTGGTTATCAGAGTCTTGATCACATGACCCAGTTACAGTAATGAATCGCATGGATGCAGCTATGCTAGAATGAAACAAATGGCGCTGTTTGACTAGTGTTTGTGTGTATGATATGATAAAGAAAACCGGAGTGCTTCTTTAACTAAAAAAAAACAAAACTAAAAAAAAGGAGTTCTATAACATTTCTTTTGAATTCATCTACGTGTAAAATTACTCTTTTAAGGCTTGCGATACTCTTTAAATAACTGTTTGCTGAATGTTCTTTCAGCCAACAGTTATCTCTCCTGAGAGGAGGGGTAAGCTGCAGCCACACAGCTCTTAGTTCCGGCTTATCAGGTGTATGGGCCCCTTCCTTTACACATGCACCATCTTATCCATCTGAGTACACACTTAGTGATTCCAAGCCACCGTCTAGTTTGGAAGTGTGGCTGCGATTGTTTAGTGTTCACGCCTTTGTTTTGGGAGGATCTTGGGAAAGAGGAGGAACTAAATGGTCCCAGACACTTGTCAATTTCCCAATAGAGAACAGTCTTTTGATAAAGAACAGTTTCACGCCAATTCCTTCACCTACCTGACCCCATGTGGTGGTTTGACCTATAGGTAGGACACCGGATTTAAGAATAACCCAACTTCAAATTGGAGTAAAAGGGGTTAACCATGTCCAATTGTCTTCTTCAGAATGTAATAAATGAGGCACACTAATAGACAATTAGTCAGCTTCGTAAACACAGTTGGTGAGAGTTACATTACATTAGGTAGCTGATCAGATGCCTCCTGTTTGGTTTACATTGAGGGCAAAATTGTTACGTAAGTGTGCATGAGATGTAAGGCAAATAACCGAAAATTAAAGAAATAAATTATGTAGTGATGAAGCTTGCACGGATATATACATTATATATATATATATATATATATATATATATATATATATATATATATAATTTATGTTTTTTTTCTTTATTCAATATTTTTTTTCTCCATGCAGGTTTTAGTCCTGACCCCAACAATAACACCGGTCAGTTCACACTTCAGGGGTCTAGCTTTTCAGGTTGGGAGTAAACATGAGCTCATTTGTATGCAGACATTTTAGTTGGTGAGAATCTGTCAGCTGTCAGAAATAAATGAAACAAATAATCTATGAAATGCAAAGTCTTATCACTGGAAATAGTAGATTTTCTTTTTTTCTTTTTTTTATTATTATTATTATTATTTTTTTTTTTATGTAGAACTTTCCTCCACACAGGGAGCTACAATATGAATAATACAATAAACCTGCTAACATTTATGAATATATGTACGGGTTGGCAAAAATAGCAAATATATGCATACATTGTGTGTAGATATACCAAATATACTCGAGTATAAGCCTTCCCGAATATAAGCAGAGGCCCCTAATTTCCCCCCAAAAACCCAGGAAAAGTTATTGACTCGACTATAAGCCTAGGGTGGGAAATACATCATCCCCCCCCATGTCATCATCACCCCGTCAACATCACCCTCGTCATCATCCCCCCTCGTCATCATCCCCCCCCCCTTTCATCATCACTGCCTGTCAATCCCTTCAATTTCAGTGGTCTTCAACCTGCGGACCTCCAGATGTTGCAAAACTACAACTCCCAGCATGCCCGGACAGCCATCGGCTGCGCGTCGTCGTCAAGGCAACGTCACTAGTCCGGGGCTGGCCCAGAGCGGTGAAGATGGACAGCCCGGAACGACCGGACAGTCCCTGCAGCATGGGAGGTCGAATATGGATGGCCCGGACCAACTCACCCTTCCTTCCCACCGAGGGGAGGTGAGTAGAAAACAAAAGGGGGTCTGGATGATGACAAAGGCCACAGTGGTCTTCAACCTGCGGACCTCCAGATGTTTGAAAACTACTACTCCCAGCTGTCCGGGCATGCTGAGAGTTGTAGTTTTGCAACATCTGGAGGTCCGCAGGTTGAAGACCACTGAGAAGGGATTGACAGGTGGAGATGGACGGCCGGGACCATCCCCTCACAGCCAAAGTCAGAAATGTTTTTTTTGTTCACTCAAGTATAAGCTGAGGGGGGGCGTTTTCAGGCTTATACTCGAGTATATATGGTATATAAATATACCAACACACACAGTACAACTCCTATGTATTGGAGGGGGGTTGTATGTTGCTCCCTATAGTACTCCTAGGACAATAGTAATGGACTAAATCACTTCTGCCAAAACAGCAACAAACTACAAAATCTACACAAGAGAACTGTGGCAGAAACAGAAGTAATGCAAACCAATTTTTATTGATTAAAATCACAAAATGTATAAAAGACAGGAATGGCGTCTGACAAAAGGAAATCTCATAAATCGTAGTTAAAGTGTATTATAAAATGCTAGAACCATGGGGAACTGTGTATAGCAGCATAAGGGATGTAAGGTGCTGGATGACAATAAGGTGCATACATTACATTTGTATCGGGTGGACGATGTGCTTGCTGTTTCATTGTCATGCTACCTTTTGTAATCTATGCACTCTGCCAATGCAAATGTAATGTATGCACCTCATTACAGGTAGACTTTAGAAAAAATAAAATAAAACTTTACTCACCATAAGTGGTAATTGGGGATGAGCGAATCAAATCTGATTGCGCAAATCGCTTCATTATACTCCATTTAGTGCAGTCCACGCTCCAGGGCATCTAAAATGATGGATCCACATGTGAGAACATGGGGCAAGGAATGCTGGGAAGGTGGGAAAAAGGGTCGGCGGGATGACCCTGAATCACATGCAGCCTATCAGCAGTCAGCCACCCCTGTGATGTCGCAGCCCTATATAATCGGCAGCCATCTTGCCGCCACTAAGATCAGTGTTCTATTGCAGAGAGGGACAGAGAGCAGTGTGTGTTGCAAAGAAACGCTTTTTTACAGCAACGATTCACCTCAAGCCCAAATCAAGCCTAGAAGCACTGATAGGGAAGACAGTGTCCGCTTGTAAACAGCAGGCCCCCCTTGTAGAAAGTGCCCCCTTGTAAACAGCAGGCCCCCCTTGTAGACAGTGCCCCCTTGTAAACAGCAGGCCCCCCTTGTAGACAGTGCCCCCTTGTAAACAGCAGGCCCCCCTTGTAGACAGTGCCCCCTTGTAAACAGCAGGCCCCCCTTGTAGACAGTGCCCCCTTGTAAACAGCAGGCCCCCCTTGTAGACAGTGCCCCCTTGTAAACAGCAGGCCCCCCCTTGTAGACAGTGCCCCCTTGTAAACAGCAGGCCCCCCTTGTAGACAGTGCCCCCTTGTAAACAGCAGCCCCCCCCCCCTTGTAGACAGTGCCCCCTTGTAAACCGCAGCCCCCCCTTGTAGACAGTGCTTCCTTGTAAACAGCAGCCCCCCCCCCCTTGTAGACAGTGCCCCCTTGTAAACAGCAGGCCCCCCCTTGTAGACAATGCCCCCACTTGTAGACAGTGCCCCCACGGTAGTTGCTCACCTGCGTTTGCTGCTCTGCTGCCCCATTCTGCCATCCAAATCCCCGTTCTGCCGCCCGCATCCTTGTGCTGCCGTCCGCATCATAGCGTCCTATGGAGGAGCATATGACATACACGTCACTCCTCCTTCCTCCGTAGTGTTACGCTGGGCGCAGGGGAGGATGTGGAGTGACGTGTGTGTCACATGTTCCTCCATAGGACGCCATGATGCGGACGGCAGAACGGGGATGTGAACAGCAGAATGGAGCAACGGAGCAGGGCATTGATGGCCGCACTGCAGCAGGTATGCGCCTTGGTACCGGGGACATTAAACAAGTCCCCGATACCATGCAAATGCCGGATATCGGCACACACATTCACTCCATAAGACGCACAGACATTTCCTTCCCACTTTTGGGGGGAGAAAAAGTGCGCCTTATGGAGCAAAAAATACGGTATTCAGTGTTGCCAGTTTTTAGTTTAATTTTCTCTCTGGTTCAGGATTTTCAGATGTCTTTTGGCATTCCAGCACCTTCTTTCTGCTCCCTTATCTGTGATTAGTTAAGGCGCCCATACACCTCATACTAAAGTTGGCTGACCCCACTACCTTTGAGCCAACTCTACGGTTCAGCCGACTCTATAAGATGCATGGCGGCCTCCTTGATCCTGATTTACTAGGTTTTACTCCAATCCTACCCGGAATGTTGTTGGGCCTTGACTTCATTGTGGACCATGTAATCTTCTATGTGGTGGTGGTTCTGCAGTGGAATAAAACTTAAAAAAAAAGAAAAAAAAGCCTAAAAGAATGTGTCCAGTATGAGCAACTCTATTTCTTTCTCTCTTTTTCTCTACTGTTTGCTGCTGCTTTATTGCCTTTTTTTCTTGTCTAGGAAAGTGTGAAACATCAGAAATTATTGAAGTGCTTGATCTCCGAATGAAATTTTCAGCGGCTCAATAACTGTTAATATTGCTGGGATTTCTTAAATTTTGCTGTCAAATCTATCTTAAGAAAGGGAGAGATCATGACACGACAGACAAATTGCCTTGTCATTTCCACACTTGCAGAGAGTACGTTGCTGTGGTCAGCACTTTGCCCCTTTGTTTGCATCCTTGTAGCGGGATAATGATTTCTAAAGCCGGTATGAAAAGCCATTTATCTGCATCCTCGAACCATCAGCCACGTGCTGATATCTTTCTAATGGTCTCTGCCGAGTGCAAATGAATCTCAATAAATGCATATACAGATAAATTCTGATGAAAGCCTCTGCCGAGTGCCCTGTGTAAGTATTCAATGCAGGCTGCTCCTGGCTTAAAGATCTTTTGTTTGACAGTGCAATATACCACTGTAATGTCAGAGTAGCTAATGTAATTACACAGATATTTGGCCAAAAGAATGGAACGAATATAAAATTGAGTGCACAATAGATTATTAAAAGGTATAGTACACTCATCCCTATTACTGCTGTCAGGACCCTGATTAACATGAACTACTGGATATCCTGTGATTAGAAAAAAATGGCGGCATCTTTCCAAGAAAAGCAGCACACCTGTCCATGGGTGGTTTATCTGGTATTGCAGCTCAGCCCTATTTCTGTGCTTTCTACTGCTAAAGGATAGGCTCACCCATAACATATACGCAGCTTTTTTTCCTGCTGTGCAAAATATGCTTGAAAGTGAGAAATATGCTACATATTCTGCCATGAGCAGACACACAGGGCTACCCATGGCAGTCCTGTGTTTGAAATGAGGTTTGGAGGCGGGCCTGCACCTTACAGTCACGTCGGGGTGCTTGGCTCTCGTCCAAACCTAACTGCACACACAGGGCTGCCGAAGGTAGCCCTGAGTGTCTGCTCATAGGAAAATATGCAGCACAATTCCCGCTTTCGCTCAGTGTAAAATATTCTGTATGTACGCTTTCTATGACCCTACCATTAAAGTGACTTTTATACATAACTTTGTAGTTCACCAAATAGGATACCGTCCATGGCAGTAGGTGGCGCCTGATGCATCATCACTTGAACCGTCAATCACCTGCTCCACTCCCTGCTTTAGCTCAGATTCTACTTCATACCTTAGGGTATATTGCTTTGCCAGCGACAATCGGATTTCATCAGCTGATGTAAAGGTGGAGCCATGTGGAGGTGTAATTGTAGGAGATGGGGCAGCAACAACTCATCAGACACAGTTCTCATCAGGGCCCGTTGACATCATGGTCAGAGGTTTCAGAAACATAGTATGTTGTATACTTGTCTAGAAGAAAGAAGAGACAGAGGGGATATGATAGAGACTTTTAAATACATAAAGGGAATCAACACGGTAAAGGAGGAGACGATATTTAAAAGAAGAAAAACTACCACAAGAGGACATAGTTTTAAATTAGAGGGGCAAAGGTTAAAAAGTAATATCAGGAAGTATTACTTTACTGAGAGAGTAGTGGATGCATGGAATAGCCTTCCTGCAGAAGTGGTCGCTGCAAATACAGTGAAGGAGTTTACACATGTATGGGATAAATATAAGACTATTCTTCATATAATATAGGGCCAGGGACTATTGATAGGATTTAGATTATTGGTCAGACTAGATGGGCCAAATGGTTCTTATCTGCCGACACATTCTATGTTTCTATGTTAATACAGTGATAATATGGTAATAATACAAAAATAATTGACAAACAGCACACGCCACCATCATAAGACCACCCCCCTTCTTACTACACAGCAATAACATTCCCCACCCCCAAAATTTAGGCATAGTGCTGCACAACTGTAAAGCAGGAGTCAGGAAACAATGCAGCTACTCTCTATTAGGGGGAATGGAAAAGCAGTTGGGGATGCAGGCTCCTCATGCACATTCACTGGTGATGGTGACGTTACTCACCTGTCATTCACGTGATGATACATCGTCACTTCTATGTACCTGTCTGTCTTGTGAGTAAAGGTATTCCACTCTGGGACCCACATTGATGCTTAGCAAAAAAGAGTTCTGGCTACTTTAGCTCTTCTCTGATTGAGCACTGCCCCCGCAGGCACTGTTTGGTACTGCACAATGCTCCATTCATATGAATTAAGCTGTGTCGCTTGTCCTACACACCGTTGACTAAGAATTGGCACAGCAAATAAGAGGAGGCTAAGGATCTGCACCATCTTACCGTAGCTACAGTCATGGCTGTAAATGTTGGCACCCCTGAAATTTTTCAAGAAAATTAAGCATTTCTCATAGAAAATGATTGCAGTAACACATGTTTTGCTATACACATGTTTATCCCCTTTGTGTGTATTGGAACTAAACCAAAAAGGGAGGGGAAAAAGAAAATTGGACATAATGTCCCACTAAACTCCAAAAATCGGCTGGACAACATTATTGGCACCCTTAACTTAATATTTGGTTGCACACCCTTTGGAAAAAAATAACTGAAATCAGTCGCTTCCTATAACCATCAATAAGCTTCTTACACCTCTCAGCCGGAATGTTGGACCACTCTTCCTTTGCAAACTGCCCCAGGTCTCTCTTATTGGAAGGTGCCTTTTCCCAACAACAATTTTAAGATCTCTCCACAGGTGTTCAATGGGATTTAGATCTGGACTCATTGCTGGTCACTTCAGAACTCTCCAGTGCTTTGTTGCCATTCCTGGGTGCTTTTTGAGGTATGTTTGGTGTCGTTGTCCTGCTGATGCAAACCCAGCTTTCTGACACTGGGCTGTATAGTGCGACCCAAAATCCATTGGTAATCCTCAGATGTCATGATGCCTTGCACACATTCAAGGCACCCAGTGCCAGAGGCAGCAAAACATCCCCAAAACATCATTGAACCTCCACCATATTTCACTGTAGGTACTGTGTTCTTTTCTTTTTAGGCCTCATTCCATTTTCGGTAAACAGCAGAATGATGTGCTTTACCAAAAAGCTCTTTCTTGGTCTCATCTGTCCACAAGACGGTTTACCAGAAGGATTTTGGCTTTCTCAAGTTCATTTTGGCAAAATGTAGTCTTGCTTTTTTATGCCTCTGTGTCAGCAGTGGGGTCATCCGGGGTCTCCTGCCATAGCGTTTCATTTCATTTAAATGTTGACGGATAGTTTGCGCTGACACTGATGCTCCCTGAGAATGTAGGACAGCTTGAATATCTTTGGAACTTGTTTGGAGCTGCTGGACTATACTGCGTTGTCATCTTTCATCATTTTTTCTCTTCCGTCCACGCCCAGGGAGATTAGTTACAGTGCCATGGGTTGCAAACTTCTTGATAATGTTGCGCACTGTGGACAAAGGCAAATCTAGATCTCTGGAGATGGACTTGTAACCTTGAGATTGTTATTATTCCCCTATTTTGTTTCTCAAGTCCTCAGACAGTTCTCTTCTCCTCTTTCTGTTGTCCATGCTTAGTGTGGCACACACAGACACACAATGCAAAGACTAAGTGAACTTCTCTCCTTTTTATCTGCTTTCAGGTGTGAGTTTTATATTGCCCAGACCTGTTACTTGCCCGAGGTGAGTTTAAAGGAGCTTCACATGCTTAAAACAATCTTATTTTTCCACAATTTTGAAAGGGTGCCAATAATTTTGTCCAGCCCATTTTCTGAGTTTGGTGTGACATTATTTCCAATTAGCTTTTTTCCTCACTTTTTTTGTTTAGTTCCAATACACACGGTCCAACATTCCGGCTGAGAGGTGTGAGAAGCTTATTGATGGTTATAGGAAGCGACTGATTTCAGTTATTTTTTCCAAAGGGTGTGCAACCAAATATTAAGTTAAGGGTGCCAATAATTTTGTCCAGCCCATTTTTGGAGTTTAGTGTGACATTATGTCCAATTTTCTTTTTTCCCTCCCTTTTTGGTTTAGTTCCAATACACACAAAGGGAATAAACATGTGTATAGCAAAATATGTGTTACTGCAATCCTTTTCTGTGAGAAATACTTAATTTTCTTGAAAAATTTCAGGGATGCCAACATTTACGGCCATGACTGTAAGACAGCGACATTATTGTCTAATAATATTATTAAATAAAAACCTCACTTTTGGAGCCAGACATCTATAGGCTGCTTACACCGTCTGGTTAATCCGCAGCAGAAATTGTTAATTGCAGCTTGGAAAAAAACAGTAGCTGAAGGAAGAGTGTTTATGAGTCCGTTGTTCTCGCTGACAATAGCAGTCATCTGTATATTATTATCTGTCTGATGAATTCCAGCTTTACAGATCTACAAGGAATTTGAATCGAAACACAAGAAACTATTTAAATATGTTTCATTTATCAAAAACTTTCTAGACTTGAACCAGTGATTGACAAGTAGCCTATTTCTGGGTGGTCCCCGGTGTCATACAGTGTATACTACAGAGGTACTATTAATACTAGTTTTCTTTAGTAACATATGAGTGTAGGGTCAGTGATATCTTGTGTGCAGCATAGCGTTCAAATATATAATGCATTTTTATACCTGTCATTATATAAAAAAAACTTTTGATATCTCATGGAGACACATCAAAAGTTTTGATCAAATGTTCAGATCCCAGTAGAATAAGCAGGGAGAAGCTGGTGTTTATCGCATTTTCTCCTGGCTCTTTGTCACATGACCAAAATGATCTGTCGCGGTCTGAACACTGCGACCCTGACTGATTAAAAACGTTATTTTTAGAATGACAGGTACACTTTTACTGTACAATATATTTTTTATGCATACGATCATCTCTGAAAACCCTTGGTTGTTCACATATTAATAAGTTTTTGGAAATTTATAGATGCAGTTATAAAGAGACAATGGCTTGAAGATGGATCTCCTATAAAAAAAATAGAATGTAAACGTTTTGTATCCTGAAAATGTTAAAGGGGTACTCCGGCGCTAAGACATCTTATCCCCTATCCAAAGGATAGGGGATAAGATGCCTGATCGCGGGGGTCCCGCCGCTGGGGACCCCCGTGATATTGCACGCTGCACCCCGTTAAAATCAGTCCCCTGAGTGTGTTCGCTCCGGGTCTGATTACTGTCGATCACGGGGCCGGAGCGTTGTGACGTCATGGCTCCGCCCTGTGTGACGTCACGCTCCGCCCCCTCAATTCAAGCCTATGGGAGGGGGTGTGATGCCGCCACGCCCCCTCCCATAGACTTGCATTGAGGGGCGGGGCTAGACGTCACATGGGGGGCAGAGTTGTGACGTCACGCTCTTTCGCTCGCGTGGTCGGGATCCAAAGCCTCCAGCGTTGCCGGAAGCTGTTGAGGTGGGTGCTGCAGCCGAGATCCCGGGGGTCCCCAGCAGCGGGACCCCCGCGATCTGACATCTTATCCCCTATCCTTTGGATAGGGGAGAAGATGTCTAGGGGCGGAGTACCCCTTTAAAACCAAAAAGGTGTTTGTAATATTGTGACATCCAGTTGGTCAGCAGCTGCGTATTGAGGACCACTGGGGGGGGGGACTTTTTACCCATTCTGACGGCAGGTCATGCAACGGTGATTAGCGCCACCATAAGGTGTTGAGATGCACTTTTGTGTAAACAAGAAAGAGATAAAGTGTCAAGAGTGCAAAGTAAAGGAAATCCCCCTAAACTTTGTAGAACACCAGCATAAAACATTCATATCACCGAGATCCTGTGAGCACACAGTGTCATTCTGTAGCAGAACATTGTCCCACATGTTGCGCACACAAAGAACAACCAGCCACTGAAAGCAGCGCAACGTTCAGACATGGGTAACAGCGCCTAAAAGGAAGCAAAGCAACCGAGCTAACTGTCAGGGAAATTCATGTTGCACAACTGCAACCGGTAACACAAGCTGACATATACTGAAGAAAATATTATATATGAATGAGCTGCGGTTGAACAATTTCCCAGCATTATGAACAAGCATGCTCTCCATCAGCATCAGCCATGCATACCTTTATAAACACTGTGTTTTCAGGAAACCTGCTTAAAATATTACAAACTGCGTACGAAGCACATCGCTCCCGCGCTCCAGTCTCCTCTTACATTTACAATCATTAGCCACATGACAGAATGTTTAGTTTCCATAATCCTTTAACTGGCAAATTCATTTCTTCCATTTAATATGTTAATTTGGTGTCTTATTCTTGCTGTTGTTGAACAAGCAATGCTGTCAGGATGTTTGTGGCGCCGTGCAAGATGAGGAGAGAATAAGTTATAGGGAAGAGAAAAAAGGGTCAGGCCATTTGCAGACTGCTAGGAAGTATATGGATTTTATTTTACTGTATATTTTTATTATTATACAATTATATATTAAGCGGTGAATAGATGAATTCAATAGGACAGAGATATTAGAAAGATAGATATGAGATAGATAGATAGATATGAACTAGATAGATAGATATGAGATAGATAGATAGATATGAGATAGATAGATAGATAGATGATAGATAAAAAGATAGATATGAGATAAATAGATAGATAGATAGATAGATATGAGATGGATAGATAGATGATAGATAAAAAGATAGATATGAGATAGATAGATATGAGATAGATAGATAGATATGAGATAGATAGATATGAGATAGATAGATAGATGATAGATAAAAAGATAGATATGAGATAAATAGATAGATAGATAGATAGATAGATAGATAGATATGAGATGGATAGATAGATGATAGATAAAAAGATAGATATGAGATAGATAGATAGATAGATAGATAATAGGTAGAGATAGATCTCATATCTATCTATCTATGTACAGGGAAGGAAAAAAATATGTAATCCCCTGCTGATTTTGTACATTTGCCCACTGATAGAGTTTGGAATTTGATTGATTGTTTTTGTAAACAGGTGTTTTTTTTGGGGGGTTTTTGTTTTTTTACATGAAACAAGCTGATATTAGGAGCACTCCCTGTAAGAGAGTACTCATAATCTCAGCTTGCTACCTGTATAAAAGATAGCTGGGATACAGAAAACTTGTTGATTGATAGGAGGTCAAATACAAAGTAAATGCAAATCAATTTATAACTTATTTGATGCATTTTCTCGATTTTTTTGTTGTTATTCTGCCTCTCATTGTTCAAATAAACTGATCATTAAAATTATAGATGAATCATTTCTTTGTCAGTGGCCAAACATACAAAATAAACTATTTTTTTCTTTCACTGTAGATAGATAGATAGGAGATAGATAAATAGATATGAGAGAGAAATAGATAGATAGATATTCGATAAATTGATCAATAGATGAATAAATGGATAGATGATATAGAGATAGATAATGGATAGATATGAGAGAGATAGATGGATAGATACACAGATAGATATTATATAACATTTATAGATTAGATAAACGATTAGAGAGAGAGATTGTTTTTGCCTTGTGGATCACACAGAATTTGTATAACCTCCTTCGCCTTCCTTACTATGGCCGCTTCTATTGTTTGATTCCACCTGTGTAGCCATTACAGTAGTGCTCCAAGGAGAACTGAATACTTTTTGCCAGGTTCTTCACATCGATTATAGTTGATCAATGGGAGAGTCATTGGGACAACCTGGGATCGACTTATCGCTTGATTCCCCTAACAAAAAGGGATTGCCCATAGCAGACAGCAGAAGTTCTGCATTTTAGGCTATTTGCGCTGTGGCTTTGTTATGGCTTTGGGCATAAGCTGTATATATTTAGAGCCAAGGATAGGGTTGGATCCTGTCATCCCAGACCAAGAAGGAATTTCGGAACCGTTTTTCCTAATCCTTAGGAGTGGAAGCCAGTTCTCTTTTTGGCAATAGATATAAAGTTCATTCGCTGAACCATTATACAGCCATGGGCACGGCCACACCAAGATTTTTTGTAGGAATGCCGATGGATTTTTAACTCCACATGTGTATTTCTTTGGACTGTAGTTGTAGCTTTATAGTAAAGCTGTGTTCACACTATCATTAGTGGCCCTATTTGGATCCTTCATCAGTAACCTCATCAGTGACCTCATTATACTGTAGGTGCTAGGTCTCCAAATGGTGGACTCTCAGCGGTTACAAAAATACAACTTCCAGCATGCCCGGACATATATATCCACCACTGGAAAGTCATTAGGCAGTACTGCAAGTGCCCGTGTATATGTATAACCTAAGCCTTAGTCCAGTGGAAATTAGAACGAGGCTCCACGTGGCCAAAGCATCTAGTATATTTTTATTGATACTCCTGGATTATTAGTGTCTGTAAAAAAAAATTCAGTCTGTAGTAATAGTTTATGTATAAAAAAAACCAATAATAATAATATATATATATATATATATATATATATATATGGCCCAGTCTTGGCTGGCATGTGCCTGTCACTTTCTGTCACTCCATCCAAATCTTGCCTTGCCCCTAGGTGTTTAAGCCATATTTTTTCCACTTTAACCCGAGCTGTTGAGTTGTGTTAGTGTTACACACTCCATTCTCACAGCGCACGTTGCCAGTCCCACCGTACAGTCAGTAATGCCTCTCCATGTACAGTAAGCTTTATGGAGCCTCCAACAGCTATAAAGTTTGGGAAAAACAAGTCCTTGTAATCTTCCTAGATCTGCACCTATGGAAAATAGAGTTCACATAATGATATATGCACTGTTACTTTGCAGCTTTTCTGCTAGTGACAAGATTTATATTGGGTTCCAGGTGTCCAAAAATTGAAGGTAATGACATTGACATTCCTGGTACTCGCTGCCAACTGGCCGAGCTTTCGATGGGAACAGAGAACTTTGAATATCGTTGATGTTTTGCCTGGCACCAGTTTCTTGTAAATTGCGCTGCTGGGAGTTTGTCTTAGTGAAAACTATGTCAGATTTTGGTATTGAGACTTTAAAGTGGATAATAAAACATGTTAACAGTTATTAAGGAGTTATACTGCTCAAATATGCTTAAGGGAAAAATCTTTTTGCTCGAGAATCTGAGCTTCGGTAAAAGCAACAAATGTATTACTGATCTAAGGAATTGTGGACATGTCTCAATACAAGCATAGATTTTCTGTGGTTATTTGCTTGGAAAACATGCTTACCACTTGAACTACTTTGGATATCATTTTTAATAGCTGTATATTTCTCAGGTTTTCATGGCGGACACAGAGTTAAATGGGCACTCTTACAGAGCCATGTCAAAAGTTATGATTGTTCGGGGTCTCCTCACTGAGAACCACACCGTTAAGGAGAGATCTTTGTCTCACTGTTCCATAAACCTATAATGGAGCAGCAAGACAAAGATCGGTGGGTGTTTTAGCACTGAGACCCCGACCAATCAAAACTTTTAACATGTCCCTGTGACATGTCATACGTTTTTCAACCCTGCCAAGACAACAAGCGCTGACCTCAGTGATCGGCACTTATTTGGGGAGCCTTCACATGGCTCTATCAATTGCACAGCTCTTTAGATTCATCATTGTCGGCCGCACATCAGCTCTTTACACAGGGCGATGTGCAGTTGTTAATGATAACTTTAATGGATGTGCAAAAGATCGAATGAGCCAATGAATGAGCTGGTTTGCTCTTTTGCATTTGATCTCTGGCCCTTTTACACGGGGCAGTTGCTAGAGAAGCTCATTAGATTCATGTAACAGGGCATTTGGGCTATATGGTTACTAGTTTTAATTGACTTTGTTGCCCCCCCCCCCCCCCAGTACTTTTCCTCAAGTCTACTCGAAATACGACAGTCTTTTAGATGACAAAGGTCGCAAATAGTATTGGTTTTCAGTACTTGGCAACAGAAAACAGTTTAGCTTTAGGTTAGTCCACCTGGTTACCAGAAGTACCTCTAATGGGTCTAAGCTTTTAAAATATTATTCGGTCCTAAGCTACTATCAGGGTCGTACAGGCAGTAGTGTAATCAAAGAAATTCCATATTTGCCTGCTGACTACCACCTACCCCAAAAGTCACTGAATAGGAGTTACTTGGTAATTGAATAGGGGTTATACAGTTATATAGGTTCCTATTCATGGACAGTAAGGGCTGTTCATTTTCTGGCCCCAGGTGTTGTTTTGTCCTCCTTGAAACCAAAAATACAGTATGTGGGCCACTGTGCATAGGAAGGAAAGGGCAATGTAACACTGCAGTATGGGCATATACTGCCTCCCATATCCTATATTGAGGGGGAGGGGGGTTGATTCTATGGGGCCTAGATATTTAGAATGGCGCATCTAAAGGTTTGGTCATACCTAACTTATTGGATCTCATCTCATATTGTAATAATGATAACAACAAAAGTTACCAGGAAGCTCAAAGTTGATGTCGGCATGTTCTTAATAAATGGAGGATCGGCATCAGAATCCTGTTGTCTGGTCAGTTCATGGACCCACCTATAAAGCAAGAAGAGCCAGGCATAGTGTCTTATTACTATAGGACATGTACAGGCTGTCTAAAGATGTCCCACTGTGCAGTACAGTGTAAAGCTACTCCTTTGGACACTAGATGAGGGTTGTTAAAACCGAAAGGATTTAAATAAAAAAAAATCTACTCTTAACTTCAAAAACAAACAAAATAAAAGAAGTTAGGATCATAATAAATGCATTTGTAATTATTTATATGGCACAAATTCCTATTGTGTCACTTTAAGAAAATAATGTGTCTTTCTTTCTTCAAAGCATCTCCTAGTTTAAAGCTGCTAATTCGTATCCCCAGTTTGACTATAAGATCATTTCCAAATTACTGTTATTAACTTTTTTTTTACATAAATAAGCATACCCCTGTCCCTAGTCACTACAATAAAAATTGGCAGGGAGTCCGGATTCTTGTTAATTTTTTTTCACGTTGCTGGAACATCAGTGAAGTTCTTTACCAGGCATTTATCTTTACAACAGCTCAACATCAAAAAGTGCAAACAATCTAAACCTGTCTTCTGCCTCAACCCCTTACTGCACACTGTTCTGGACCCTAATGATTTGTACAATTTTAGGATTTTTTATCTACTGGAAAACCAGTTGTTTTTTTTAGGTTATTAGGTAAGTGATTTTTATGTGTTTTTTTTTTTTTTTTGTTTTGTTTTTTTACAATTTTTACACTAACTAGCAGATACATTTATTTTTACTTTTTATTTTGTGAAACAAGTAAAAATACAACTTTTTTTTACATTCAAAATTTTTATTAGATATGATAAAAAGCCTAGAAAAAAAAATGTACTTTGAAATACAGTATAACATGCCTTACTTAGGACCCATGCACACAAGAATTTCTGAGCTGAAAAATTCAGACGTTCTTGTGCAGTAGCCTCCCATTGTTTTCAATTGGATTCTGTTGCATAGTGCATATTTCAGAATTTCCTTCCGCCGCAGAAATTTAAAATTCTGGACTCTCGTGAAAGAATGGTCTTTCTTTCAGTGGAATCCGCTTGGATAAAAAAATAAAAATATTTTATTTTATATTTTTATGCTGTGTCCTTCATACGTTCTCAAAATACCTATTGGGGTCTCTCCTGATTCTTTCCTGAATGCAAAATAAAGCAGCTTTTTAAATAGTCTTCATTAAAAACTACCTAACATTTAGCTGCTAGTCAACCGGAGTGAAATGGTCCGGTGGGAAAACCGCATACGGGGCAAAAAGGAGCCGACCGGAGTCAGCGTTTCACTCCATGTCAGCTCATTGAAATACATTATATACAGGCTGCATACGCCAGGGATACGGGAGCGCCTGGTTTTAACTCCCCCCAGCAGTATGCAGTCTCGTATTGCCTAAAACGTGATGCGGACCCAGCCTTACATGCAAAAGTGATAAGGGGGTAAGAGAAACCTTGGAGGACAGCTTCCATGGGCTAAATAAAGAGGAGAGCAGATTCAAGGTAGTCTGCAGGGTAAAATTATATCAGCTGTGTACAAGTGTAGAGAAAAGAAACAGCTGCATAGGCGGTAGAAGCATTAAAAATGCTTTTCACTGGTATCCATAGTCTTTAAAATCCAGAGAACCGGAGTGCTGGAAGTGTGCGACCGAGCACTAACAGAAATCTCTAAACAGGACTGAAGTGGTTTGACCCTTTTCAATTCTGGTGTGAAATCATAGACATTCTCACTTGTATGACATCAGAAAGGTTATTATGACTGAATTTCATCCTTACTTACACATCGTATTTTGATGGTAGTCAACTCAGATACTTCTGGAAAAGTTTTGAAATCTTCTTGTTTAGGTCCTCCCCCCCCACACACACACACACTTTTTGTGACTATGCAAAGAACTTCCATCTACTTATATATTGATTTATTTTTATTCTTTTCTTATATGCACAAATGGTGTCTTCACATGTTGAGAAACTTTGGCGCATCAACAATGCACCAAAGTTTTGACCCTCTCTGTTATAGGCGAAAAATCACTGCCTGAAAAGACAACAAAACAGGTTGAAGAATTTCAGAAATTGATAGATTGATGGGAATAGTTGGCAAAGTTTGGCTCAGGCTGTTAATAAATAAAGTACATGAGGCCCTATTACTATTGCTACTACAGTATTGGACACAAAAACACTTTGGTTTTTAGCAGTCCATGATCACGTTGGCATAGGACCAATTTTCAGCATTGTGTCCTTTTGCCCTTAGACCCGTCACCTTGTCTCTTAAGATCAATAAATGAGATGGTGCAGTACTCCGATTGACAGGTTGCCTTTCATTGAAAAACAATGCTTCAAATGGTCCAAAACATCGGCGCTATTAGAATAGTAATAAAACCTGGAATAATCATTAAATAATCTATATGTGGCCCATTTCTTCCTAATGCGTGGGAAGTCTTTCATTGCAGGTCTGTAAAAAAAAGCCTTGCATCCATAGGACTGTCTGTAAACGTTTAATGTATACAGTTTGTATTCTCCTGACGTGCATTAAACACTCATGTAGCTTGGGGCGACTATTGCGCTTAAATACTTCTGGAGAACTCTATGCAAATCGCCCTCACAATTTTTGCTTCATGTATTTCTTTCAAGCGCTTGACTGGACCATTTTGTTTCATGTTCTTTTATAACCTCCACCAATGTCTGATCAACGTAAACAATCCCGTCTCTCTCTCTCTCTCCCCTCTAGCAAAGAAGGAAATAAAGGGAAATAATATTATTATCATTATTCAGGGGGCTGAAATATGACAGTAGCTTGTAGTACATGTTTGCATTACGGTTTATATTTACTCACCATAGATATCGACGGAATAATATTAACTGGTTACAGCTCATGTAGTTGGGAACTGTTTACTCACATTGGCTCCGGCAAATATTTTATCTTGCCCAGATATTGTCATGTACACAGTGTTGAAAAGTACTGAGTGAATAAATTACGGGAAAGACTACACAAGACAACCCTTTCTGGAGCCGTTCCCAGAGGGATGTTTTCCTATTAAAGAGTTATTGCATAGTGCTTTAATGCACAAACCCACTCACCGCCAAACTATATATATATATAAGAAACTCACCATGTGTTCTTCATTTTGCCGGACAAAACAGATTTGACTGTGGCAAGATGACAAGCTATCATGTGTCAAAGGGTCTCTATCTTCCTGCCTCACCCCCAAAAAAAGTCATATATAATTGATTGGCAGGGAGATGAGCGTTCTCCGGTTACAATATCTAAAATGAATGGATATTAAATCGAAAACAAGGATCGCTCTGGTTGTTTTATTATTTTATTTTGTTTTCTTTCCATTTACCTTTTTTTTGTGCTGTCTTGGAGATCTGAGTATTAATATAAAATATTGAAAGCAATAAATTGTGGCTCTTTGCGGTGTCATAAAATTTGCCTTTTTGACTTGACAACTGTGAAATATGGTCTTATATTTCAAGAAAACATTAGTGTAGCATTCCTATACTGAAATTAATTGCCTTACTGTATATTACAGTACATTTATAAATGTGATACATGCCGAGTCTAAATGTACTACACTTTTGGGTATTATATTGTGATGTGCATACAGAGAGATTATTAATTTTTAACATTGATGTTGTTTAACCTTTTGCTGGTTAGCGCTTATGGGTTTGTAATGGTGTAACATTTTTTAAGTCGAGCTGAAAATAATTATTGCTATGCAGATTGATCATTACAACCTGTCCAAGTTTATTTTCCTTTGCTCCTCTACGGTCAGATATGTACAATGTCTACTGTTTGCCAGTTGGCAAGTAGTGGTGTTAGCAACATCAAAAAATGTATGCCAACAATACCGGTGCTTGCCATCATTCATTTATGTTTGGAAGTGCCCTAAGGGTGAATTCACACATGGTAGATTTGTTGCAGAAATTTCTGTAACTGTCCCATTCCTACAAATGGAGCTTGCATATGTTCTTGTGTTTGCTGCCAAAACAACATTATTCAGGTGCATGGAATTGCTTTTTTTAGTAGCAGACCCAAAATCAGCAAGTAAGGGACATCCCAAACTGAAGTTTCGGTTTGGAGAGTAAGTAATCATGTGCAACTGTTGAGTCTATATGCAACATATTCATGGCCAATGTAATGATGTGACATAGAAATATATAAGTATCATTGACCTAAAGTGGTTTTCTTATGAAGACAACCATTTCTCTAAAGACAACCACCTTGGGGTTGGTGTCATCAGCTTCTGGTGGGAGCTTTTGCAGCAAACAATACATTTCACCTACAGTGTTTTCAGCAGTATTGAAATGAATGGCCGAGCCAGTAATTTATGGACAGACATGGTTTCCCCGAGATAATGTATGTTGTATATACAGAATTCATGGTAGTGATCTGTAGAATACAGTTCTAACAATACTTGCTGTAACAGTCTCTTCTTGAAGTAAATATGAACTATTTCAGAATGCGCTGGATAAAGACGGCAATGTACTTACCCGAGGAGAAACAAAGTAACATAGAAACATAGTTTATAAGGTTGAAAAAATACAAGAGTCCTTCAAGTTCAACCTATATCCTAAATCCCTATTGAGTCCCTGCTAAGAAGAGCCACTGTAATGAGGGGCTGTAATTGTAGAGGACTGCAAGGGGTGGCTGTACTACTGGGGGACTGCAAGGGGTGGCTGTAATTTTGGAGGACCATTTCCCTGTACAGTTTATTTCCCATTAATGCCTTTCTTCTAATCAAAGATGGGAGAACAGTGCAAGGGGACACCAGCTTATAGATAACACTGGATCCGCCACCATTCACAGCAAAGATCAGCAAACCCCCCCCCTTCAATAGAATTACCTCTTAAA
This sequence comes from Hyla sarda, assembly GCF_029499605.1. Classification (NCBI taxonomy): domain Eukaryota; kingdom Metazoa; phylum Chordata; class Amphibia; order Anura; family Hylidae; genus Hyla; species Hyla sarda. The sequence goes on from NC_079195.1 coordinate 49,240,828, forward strand.
AGGTCACAGTGAATGCCCAGTAACTTCTCTAATTCATTTGAATCCTACTTTTGTCCATGGGGCCTGCTGTAAAGCATGTCTCTAAATTCTGTTAAAAACAGCTCAGGCAGGATGGCCCCATAATAATATGCAAAAAATGAAATAAAAAGTAAATTACAATCGGTAAAAAGAAACCAATTACAAAAAAGATTCTTGAGTGCGGACATTCCGAAGTGTGAACATAGCCTTACAGACTAGATATATGTAAACACACCACGCTCTGTGCCCTTATTCTTTGCCACAGCAGTTTTACAACCATACGCAACCAGTGGCATTGTAGAGCACATACACGGTAGTGTTATACAGGTGCCGTCAGGGTGACTGGTGCACTGTTACTTTAGCACTATTCAGAAAATCCTAGAAAACCCCATAAAGACTGAACAGCGTGAATTCAGTCTTTATGCAAATTGTATCTTGTGTCTCTCGAATGACATAAGTGCGAAAACAAATGTTGTACAAAACAGCCGAACCCCCATCCAACCTCTTTCTATTCTCTGTTTATGATAAGACACCTGCAGAAGCAGTTATGACACCTTGCATATTACGACTCTTTGAAGTTCTCGCTCTCCATAGTGCAAACCTTCATTTTTCTTCCCAGATATTTCTTTCGCTAGTGACATTGCTAATTGTTTCATACCTTGATTCGCGCCACTGTTGACACGACTTAAAGCATGTTTCAAGTAAACAGACTAGTTACCGAGGAAATTACCCTTCATGTTCGGCTTTGCCTCTTTTCTATGTATTTTGCTTTATTTTAACTTTAAACATGTCACATAGAGCAGCCCTCATCAGCATCGGGAAGAAAAAATAGAGAGGGAGTCTTGAATTTCAAAGACCTATACATTATTCCTGAAATTTGCATCCTGCACTCTTCAGAATAAAATATGCAAGACCCTACACAAAAGGAATATTTTTTTTCTTCTTCTGCTTCTTCTTCTCTTTCCTGAATTGGGCTTTTGATGTTGAAGAGAAGCACGCATTAAAAGGACATCCCTAGAAGGCTATAGAATCTACTCCTATTTATGACAAATGTAAAACAGCGCAAATCTCACCGAATATGATGGTGTCATTAGTTTGTGGATCGCATCCTTGAAAATAACTGCGAAGGAGCCAAATCGGTTTAAAATAAGATAACAAAATGGTTTAAGCTACTTAGCTTGAATGCCAATTATATTTTAATATTCAACCGAGCATATTTTACTGTGAAAAAAGGCAGGCTCGACACATGCATAACTCATTGGCAGCATCGACCAGCTGTGCCACTATTCTCCTCAAATCACTTTGTGCATTTTAGTAGCATGGTAATTTAGTGGAGAACTACCTGAGTGATGGCATTTTCAATGAGCAGGTAATCTACAGAGAATTTTTATATGGTTATGAGTTCTGTGCATCAGCCTGGCAACACAAAAATACATCAAAACCAATTACAGTATCAACTTTCAGTCTGATACCCTTGCCACGCAAGTGCATGTATTCCTGCCCCAGGCATTTGAAATTGCATCTAATTTGAAATCTTTGGGGTTTTAATTAAATTTCAGAATATATAGAATTCTTCATTAGTACCTGCTCTGAATAGCAGATTATACTCCTCTCTGTCTCTCGTTAAAGAAATAGGCTGCGGTAAATAACATATTCAGGAACTCATAATTTGCACTGCCTGGATATTGGGGGAAAAAAAGAGAGACAGAGAAATGCAAAATATATAAAAAAAAAAAAAAAAAGATTATTAGTCCAGCGAGGGACGCTTGATTTGTATTTTAATGGAATTTTACATTTCTCTTAATGATTTGCAAATTGTCCTCTGATTAGAAGATGCATGAAGCTTTTCATTTTAATGGCGGTACACAGCCATTAGCCGAATATCTCCTGTCTCCCCTTTTTAAGATGGTTTCCCTGCAGCAGATAAATATTGAAACCGTTAACACCATTTGATGTACCTCCATAATGACATGACTTGGCCCAGGACATAAATGGATAAAGGGCCTTTATATTTTAATATTTTGCTTGGAGCTTTGTGGTTTTTCAATATTTCATTGAATATTGATTGCGATATATCAACTTTCTAAGAGAAAATGTCTAAGAGTTTTAATTCCTTGGGACTTCGGGGCCTTTTACTCCTTATTACCCAAGCTCGGTGTGTGGCATTGTCTAAGTTGGGTCTGCACATAGTTTTTTAGTCAGTATTTGGCCCGTATTTTGGTCAACATTTGTAGCTAGGAACCGACACAGAAAAAAAATTGTTATAAAACTATGTGCTCTTTTTTATGTGTTTTGGACCCACTACTGGGTTTGGCAAAAAGTGCTGACTAAAATGAGCACCAAAATACCAGCCTAAATGCTATGGGTGGATTAAGCCTTAAAGGAGTAGTCCATTATAAAAATAAGATTGTGGCTGGTCCGACTGCTGGGACTCACTACAATCACAATATACTGGCCAAAATGCTATGGGTGGATTAAGCCTTATAGGAGTAGTCCATTAAAAAAAAAAAAAGGATTGAATGTGTTCCGACCTCTGGGAGTCACCACAATCACCAAATACTGGCCAAAATGCTATGGGTGGATTCTGCCTTAAAGGAGTAGTCCAGTATAAAAAAAAATTGTGGGTTAAGTAATCCAGAATAAAAAAACATTGCAGGTGGTCCAACAGCTGGGACCTCCACGATCTCCTGCCTGGCACCCCGGCTCTTAAACAGCATTCAGGTATCTTCGGCTCTCCTATAGAGGGCGTGTCGGCCACAGCTTCATCCCATGGTTGACACACTTCATTCATGCAAATAGTAGGGACGCAGGGCAGGAGATCGCAGGGGTCCCAGGGAATCTCAGCATTCAGACCCCCACAATCTGACACTATATATAAATACATTTATACTGGAAAACTCTTTTAAGGTTCATTTGGCCAACAGCTATCTTTACCATTCACCCCATGTGGATGAAGGCTTGTGTGGTGTATGTGTTCTGAATGAGGAGAGGGAAGATTCTTCTGGTGGCAGGTTATCTCCTCAAGAACAAAAGGATCAGGCAGTTGAAATCCAAAATGTCCATTCATCCATGATGTCAAAGGAGGATCAGGGGGTCACCATACACATGAAAAAGCCAGCAAATCTTGTCAAATCAGCAGGTTTGGCCAACTTTTCCCTAACATGTATAGTGGAATTTAGAGATTGATGCATGGTTTAGTGCATGTCATTTACATGTACAGTATGTTTGTAACTGAAGACATAGCCATGAATCAAGAAAATGGGTTGTCAGAATTATAGAACACCTTTGCACATCACAGGAATATAGAAACCATATTGCTTAGGCAAAGGGTGATGGGTCCTTAAAGGACATCTGCAGCGTGATTAACACTTATCCCCTATCCACAGGATAGGAGATAAGTGTTTGATCGCGGGGGGTCCGACCGCTGGGACCCCCTGTGATCTCCTGGGCCGCGGCTGTCCTGTGCAGGGGGCGTGCCGGTCGCAGCATGACGTTGCAGTCGGCACGCCTCCTCCATAAATCTCTATGGGAGAGGCGGGGAGGCAGCGTTCGTTCATGTATGGGGGACAGGGAGGAGACGGGGCGTCACCGTCGACAACTAGGTCGACGCTACGCGCCTTAGCGCTCACCATGAGCGCTAATGGCAGCGCCCCATACAGGAGATCACAGGGGGTCCCAGTTTTCAGACCCCCGCAATCAAACACTTATCCCCTATTCTGTTCATAGTGGATAAGTGTCATACCGCTGCAGTTGTCCTTTAAGTAGCCTGGGGCAACAGACAATGGCTCAGAAGTAAGAACTTTGGCACATACCGACCCTTTACAAGGCCATCAGTCAATGCGCAAGCTCTAGACTTAACACCAGGGCTCAAGTCCTGCAGGAACTAATGGGAACGGAGTTCCTGCACGTTTTCCACAGTAGGAACGCAGTTCCCATTAGCAGGTGTCCTGCAGGACCAGCCCTTAAAGTGTACTCTGCCCCTAGACATCGTATCCCCTATCCAAAGTATAGGGGATGAGATGTCTGATCGTGGGGGTCCTGCTGCTGGGGACCCCCGCGATCTCGGCTGCGGCACCCCAGACATCTGATGCACGGAGCGAGCTTCGCTCTATGCCGGATGACTGGTGATGTGGGGCAGAGGCTCATGATGTCACAGTAATGCCCCCTCAATACAATTCTATGGACTTGCATTGAGGGGCTGTGATGTCTCGAGCCTCCAGCGCTGCACCCAACGCTTTAAACGAACGTCGGGTGCCGCAGGGAGAACGTGGTGGTCCCCAGCAGCGCATAGGGTATAAGATGTCTATAATGGAAATCTTGGGTGAGTTCCCACACTTTTTTTCCCAGGACTTGACCCCTGCTTAACACCAGTGGTTCCAGTAGGCATAGAGTGGTGACATGCATGTTACCATATGCAGGAGGCTGGAAGAAACATGTCAACTGGGAAGAGAGTGGAGGCAGGTGGGTGTGACATTAAACATTTTCTTATTGAAATTTGACACCGATATTATACTATCCATACTGGCATTGTTTGGTAGCTATGTATGCAATAATGTAAATTGCATATTGTTATACAACAGGAGGTCACGATTGCATGTGGCTCCTAAGCCACTTCTTTTGGATCAATGATCTTGACTATCTGATTGTGTAAAAAATACAAAAAGTCCAGATTACGATGCAGAAATAACATTTTGCTAAATTATGCAAACTCTCTATAAAAATACCAATTAAAAGTTTTATATATAATTTATTTATTCTTTTTTGTATTATTTCCTCTGCCAGAGGAATTGCTTTACTGCTGGTGAAATAACATGCTCTGAATGACATCTGTGCCGAGATGCAGTTCTCCTGCCTAATTCTGAAAACCAACTTCCAAATACAAGAAAAACTATTTCCAACTGCCCCTCGGTATGTTTTCCATCAATCAACAATCAGGAATTCCTGACAAAAAATTGAGCTTAAGCCCCAAACAAACACATAAATAATAGAAAGAGAACATGGACGCGAAGAGCTTGAGCGCTCAGGCAAGCGTGTCCATTTCATTTGGCGTACATGTCTCTCTGTTCCCCAGCACTCTCCTCTGTCCATTGTGGTTGTTTTTTTTTCTATGTTTCTGGCAGCTGATAAAGTTAAGCAAAAGGATAATATTATTTCTTATTTTCTTGTAACACATTGTTCAGTGTAACCCTTGAAATTCTGGATTTTCTGACCACAACAAGCTTGCAAAGCAGAGGTTTAGATGTTGTTATTCTCCTGTTTGAAGCCCAGTGGGTTATGGTCTTTGGCATGTCACTTAATCTCTTTACACTATGTGTATAATACATGGACTGTAGTCTCTAGCGAGCAGTAATTCCCAACCTGCATCATTCTTTGAGCAGCCTACTATGGACAGACGTCAAGTGTAAACCTGATGAAAAGCTTGCTTCTTACTAATACTGACGTACATTCCTCAACTTTTTTTCTTTTGGCATTTCGTAGGCTTTTAGTATTTGCTATGGCTGATTAAAACGGTAATAAAAATTTCTGGGACTGGCCAATTCTCATTCCTGTAAAAATAATCAAGATTTTTGACTCAAAAAAGGGACATAGATGAAAAGGGGTAAAAAATGTGCTAATGCATGACAAGAATTATGAGGAACATAACAGTAGCTCATCCAGGACATAAAAGCTGGTAGTTTTTTGCCAGTATTTGTCACGTAAGAATAAAAAAAAGTTTCATTATGATCTATCTTCTGATCCTACATGTCTTCATATTGTGAGTTTTTTACATTGTTGATTTTGTAGGATTTAGGCCAAAAATGGGACAGTGTACTATGAAAAAACTGGGTTTTCAAGGTATTACATTCAAATTGGGAATACATACATACATATCTTTTGTTGCAATATTTGTTTTATAAAATTGGCTTTGCACATATTCCCATTCTTTATAGGATCCCACCACTCTTGTGGTAATAAGATATTTAAATAAAGGTAAAGCGATATATAGCCCTCAAACAGTTTTGAGGCAAATGTAAAGTCCTAAGTCAAGGTGTCAATCCTCCGCACCCAGTGGACCTTAGACTGGATGATATATCCAGTTGAGGTGGAATGTGGAAGAGTCGGCAAGACCGTTGCCAGAAGTGGTAATGGTTCAAACCGGCAAGACTGGGGTTGTCTGGGAGAAGACAAAAGGCAAAAGCAGATCAGAGAAAAAGGGGGATTAATGAAAAATTTCCATTTTCTCTTTGTTGGAAGCGAGTGGGGGGGGATTGAAGTTGGGGAGTGGATGAAAGCTAAAGGATAAAGTGTACTGATTGGATAACCTGCGGTCTGGTAGTCTGATGCTGGGCTACCCTGAAGTTCATGCAATATATTTGTGCTTTTAGCTTTACTTTTAGTCTTTTTCTGTGTTATGCCCAAAGCAAAAGTCTTCCATTGTATTATAAAACTTTAAACTGGGCTAATTACAAATTTTTATGTCTGTTTCATTGAATTGTACACATTGCTTGATCTATTGCTTGCTTATGGGCCAGTGTTGCATCATGACACCTGCTGCAAACTTTTTCTGACAGGAGTTGTCTTTTGGGCCATACCTGGATGTCTATAGGAATTCAAGTAAGTTGTCTAAGTATGCCAGGAATGTATGGCTGGAGTGGACGGGGTATGCTGTAGGTTCTGGGCACCATACCATGTGTACAGTCAAGTATGTTACAGCGAGTTAGCATTCATAAATATTTGTATGCCTTTCAACAGTGCAGTAATGTAATCTACATGACTGAAATTTGATGCCACACTGTGAAAAAGTAAATTATTCAACATGACTCATTCTGCCGGTTTTCAAAATTTGCCTGAAATTACAGTAATTTAAAGCCTGGGTTTTGGTTGCTTTTCTCAAATCTGTCACTTCTCATCTAGCGTGAAACAAGCTGTTAAGTTGAGAATTAAATAAATGCCTGAACGCTGAATCAGTTCTGGCAGAACCCCTTACAAATCAGTTTTTATACTTTCATCTAAATAGCAGGTTTGGTCCTTTAAACTATTTTTAAATATGCTCCGTGGCTCTTTACCCTTTACCGGGGGCGAGAAAACATGCTATAAAAAAATCTTGGAAATGTGGATCTGCACATATAGAGAGTTTTGTCACTTATCTGAAATTGTAGAACATGCAATGCTACTCACAAACGTGGTGTTAAAACGTAGACTAACATGATCAAATAGATATCACGTTGACATATGTTTGCAAAAACAGGTTTTACAGATCCTTGTGGAGGGTGTTATGCCATTGTGTTTGGTGAAACTAGGTAAGAATTAGATTTCCACTGCTTGTAGAGATCAGTTCACATTTTGTTACTAGGATTTTCCTCTTTAATAGTCCTGTTACTAGAACTGTGTGTGGTCTCTTCTGTTGTGTTAGAATATTGTATACATGATCTTCAGAAGGAGGGTGATATGGAACGGCACTGCTTAAACTATAAATTCCATATTGTCACATGCTATCCAATATTGTCAGGCTTGGGTAGAAGATCTCCATGTCCATCTCTTATCATGCAGTGTTCCAGGGGAGGACTGACAACACTCGGGGCCCTCAGACCAAAAAAAGGCAAGGACACCTGCTAGGCTTTGCAGCTCGTCAATCAATAAGTATAGGCAGAGTTACCCCCCTTTCCCCATAGGTAGAGGCAGAGTTAACCCCCCCTTTCCCCATAAGTATAGGCAGAGTTACCCCCCCTTTCCCCATAAGTATAGGCAGAGTCCCCCCCTTCCCCATAAGTATAGGCAGAGTTAACCCCCCCCCTTTCCCCATAAGTATAGTCAGAGTCCCCCCCCTTCCCCATTAGTAAAGGCAGAGTCCCCCCCTTTCCCCATAAGTATAGGCAGAGTCCCCCCCCTTCCCCATTAGTATAGGCAGAGTCCCCCCCATCCCTTCCCCATAAGTATATAAGAGTCCCCCCCCCTTTCCCCATAAGTATAGGCAGAGCCCCCCCCCCTTTCCCATAGGTATAAGCAAGGTTAAAAAAAAAGTGATGCTCACCTGATGTTCCATCTCCTCAGCAGCAGGGGCCCGCATCTTCTCCCCTCCACAGTGCAGGCGCCGATGAGTGACATCATCGGCGCCTGTACTGCGTGCTGCGTGGGGGCGGAGGTCACGTCTCCTCTGTGTAAACTGCAGATGCGGCTCAGACAGAGGGGTCCTTCTCCTGTATGTGCGTGTATCGCACATACAGGAGAAGGCAGCACTGTCTGCTGGCAATCTCGGATGAGTGTCCCAGATCCTCAGAAGCGGCGGCGGGCCCTTAACCCGGCCGGGCCCTCAGATGATGTCCGATCGGACCGGCCGGTCAGTCCGCCCCTGCAGTGTTCTCTTCCAGTCCATCCCTGTCCTTCGACTTGGTGTCCTTTCCTGAGCCATCTCCCTGTTCTCTCCACTCACCTCTCTCTCTGGGTCCTCCTCTCATGAACATCTCTTTTCTCTGTGGCTCACATTTGCAAATTTTGGCCTCTCAAAGGGCATCTAATACCATATTTTCTCTTTTCCACCAACCCTCCAACCCTGTAATAGATGTTAAATGAGATCCTCCTCTATTTATCTGGGCCTGAGCAATAAGGTTCTTCGGATCCATGTACTGTGCTTGGTAGTTCTCGGTATTATGGTCTAGATCTGGCTTGCTTTCTGACCACTTATTTTCATCTGCTGCTGGACCTAAACGTCTGCCTATATACTGTAGTAAAAACATTCTGCCTCCCCTGACCTTCTGCCTGTATGATAGTGTGAAAGAGCTTTGCATGCCTTGACCTTAGCTTATCCGTCTTATCTGCTGTGTCTAGTAAAGTCCACACCCTCTTGCAGGGATTTGGGGTAAATAACTCACAATCCCTTATGCTCTGCTTCCTGGTTCACCCCAATGCCAAATCTGTAGCAACCCAGTGGATGCAGATTTCCAGTAAGCCCCTAGTTAGGTTATTTTCTATGTGACCTTTCAGACCTATTTCTATGTGCAAATTTCTAGTATTCTGGTGGACAAATCACACCCTGATATCAAAGCCAAATCTCCCCACCTTGCCCAACTTATTCTATAGAAGACGCAGCCAAGAGTCTACTGTGTCATAAATAGGAAATGTCCTTTATTAGATGAACACTGATGTCACGGTTCGGCTGGCAGGAGGTGGATCCTCTGTGCCAGAGAGGGATTGGCGTGGACCGTGCTAGTGGACCGGTTCTAAGTTGCTACTGGTATTCACCAGAGCCCGCCGCAAAGCGGGATGGTCTTGCAGCGGCGGTAGCAACCAGGTCGTATCCACTAGCAACGGCTCAACCTCTCTGACTGCTGAAGATAGGCGCGGTACAAGGGAGTAGACAAGAGCAAGGTCGGACGTAGTAGAGGGTCAGGGCAGGCAGCAAGGATCGTAGTCAGGGGCAACGGCAGGAGGTCTGGAACACAGGCTAGGAACACACAAGGAAACGCTTTCACTGGCACAATGGCAACAAGATCCGGCGAGGGAGTGCAGGGGAAGTGAGGTATAAATAGGGAGTGCACAGGTGAACACACTAATTAAGCCAACTGCGCCAATCAGTGGCGCAGTGGCCCTTTAAATCGCAGAGACCCGGCGCGCGCGCGCCCTAAGGAGCGGGGCCGCGCGCGCCGGGACAGGACCGACGGAGAGCGAGTCAGGTACGGGAGCCGGGGTGCGCATCGCGAGCGGGCGCCACCGGCATCGCGAATCGCATCCCGGCTGGGAGAGGTATCGCAGCGCACCCGGTCAGCAGATCTGACCGGGGCGCTGCAATTGCGAGGATGTTGCGAGCGCTCCGGGGAGGAGCGGGGACCCGGAGCGCTTGGCGTAACAGTACCCCCCCCCTTGGGTCTCCCCCTCTTCTTGGAGCCTGAGAACCTGAGGACCAGACTTTTGTCTAGGATGTTGTCCTCAGGTTCCCAGGATCTCTCTTCTGGACCACAGCCCTCCCAATCTACCAGGAAAAATCTTTTTCCTCTGACCGTCTTGGAGGCCAGTATCTCCTTCACGGAGAAGATGTCAGAAGAACCGGAAACAGGAGTGGGAGAAACAAGTTTGGGAGAGAAACGGTTGATGAGGAGTGGTTTAAGGAGAGAGACATGGAAGGCATTGGGAATACGAAGAGAAGGAGGAAGAAGGAGTTTGTAAGAGACAGGATTAATCTGGCACAAGACTTTGAAAGGACCAAGATAGCGTGGTCCCAGTTTGTAACTGGGGACACGAAAGCGGACATATTTAGCGGAGAGCCATACCTTGTCTCCGGGAGCAAAAATGGGGGGAGTTGTTCTTTTCTTATCGGCAAACCTTTTCATGCGGGATGAAGCCTGTAAAAGAGAATTTTGGGTCTCTTTCCATATGGTGGAAAGATCACGAGTCACTTCATCCACAGCGGGCAAACCAGAGGACAAGGGAGTAGGGAGGGGGGGGAAGAGGGTGACGGCCGTACACCACGAAAAATGGGGACTTAGCAGAAGACTCAGAGACTCTGAAGTTGTATGAGAATTCGGCCCATGGTAGAAGATCTGCCCAGTCATCCTGGCGGGAGGAAACAAAATGCCGTAAATAGTCACCCAGGACCTGGTTAATTCTTTCCACTTGCCCATTGGATTGGGGATGATAAGAAGAAGAGAAGTTTAATTTAATCTTGAGCTGTTTACAGAGGGCCCTCCAGAATTTAGACACGAATTGGACGCCTCTATCCGAGACGATCTGCGTGGGCAAACCGTGAAGACGAAAAATGTGTACAAAAAATTGTTTTGCCAACTGAGGCGCTGAAGGAAGACCAGGAAGAGGAATAAAATGTGCCATCTTGGAAAATCGATCAACGACCACCCAAACAACAGTGTTGCCACGGGATGGGGGTAAGTCTGTAATAAAGTCCATACCAATCAGAGACCAAGGCTGTTCGGGGACAGGCAGAGGATGAAGGAGACCAGCAGGCTTCTGGCGAGGAGTCTTATCCCGGGCACAGACAGTACAGGCCCGCACAAAATCAACAACATCCGTCTCCAGAGTCGGCCACCAATAGTAACGAGAGATGAGTTGCAAGGACTTTTTGATGCCCGCATGGCCTGCGAGGTGGGAGGAGTGACCCCATTTGAGAATCCCGAGACGTTGGCGAGGAGAAACGAAGGTCTTCCCAGGAGGAGTTTGCCTGATGGAGGCTGGAGAAGTGGAGATCAGACAGTCAGGAGGAATGATGTGTTGCGGAGAGACCTCTACTTCCGAGGCATCCGAGGAACGAGAGAGGGCATCGGCCCTAATGTTCTTGTCGGCAGGGCGAAAATGAATTTCAAAGTTAAAACGGGCAAAGAACAACGACCACCTGGCCTGGCGAGGGTTCAGCCGTTGGGCAGACTGGAGATAGGAGAGATTCTTGTGATCGGTGTAAATGATAACTGGAAATTTTGATCCCTCCAGCAGATGCCTCCATTCCTCAAGTGCCAATTTAATGGCCAGTAGTTCTCGATCCCCGATGGAGTAGTTTCTCTCCGCCAGAGAGAAGGTCCTAGAAAAAAAACCACAAGTAACAGCATGCCCGGAAGAATTTTTTTGTAGAAGGACCGCTCCAGCTCCCACTGAGGAGGCATCTACCTCCAATAGGAAGGGTTTAGATGGGTCAGGTCTGGAGAGCACGGGAGCAGAAGAAAAGGCAGACTTGAGCCGTTTAAATGCGTCTTCCGCTTGGGGAGACCAGGACTTGGGATTGGCATTCTTCTTGGTTAAAGCCACGATAGGAGCCACAATAGTGGAAAAGTGTGGAATAAATTGTCTGTAATAATTGGCGAACCCCAAAAAACGTTGGATAGCACGGAGTCCGGAGGGGCGTGGCCAATCTAAGACGGCAGAGAGTTTATCCGGGTCCATTTGTAATCCCTGGCCAGAGACCAAGTATCCTAGAAAAGGAAGAGATTGACATTCAAACAGACATTTCTCCATTTTGGCATAAAGTTGATTGTCTCGAAGTCTCTGAAGAACCATGCGGACATGCTGGCGGTGTTCTTCTAAGTTGGCAGAAAAAATCAGAATATCGTCCAGATACACAACAACACAGGAATATAAGAGATCACGAAAAATGTCATTAACAAAGTCTTGGAAGACGGCAGGGGCGTTGCACAGGCCAAAGGGCATGACCAGATACTCAAAGTGTCCATCTCTGGTGTTAAATGCAGTCTTCCATTCGTCCCCCTCTCTGATGCGGATGAGATTATAAGCACCTCTTAAGTCCAGTTTGGTAAAGATGTGGGCACCTTGAAGGCGATCAAAGAGTTCTGAGATAAGAGGTAGGGGGTAGCGGTTCTTTACCGTGATTTTATTAAGTCCGCGGTAATCAATGCAAGGACGTAGGGAGCCATCTTTTTTGGACACAAAAAAAAATCCAGCTCCGGCAGGAGAGGAGGATTTGCGGATAAACCCCTTTTTTAAATTTTCCTGGATGTATTCAGACATAGCAAGAGTCTCTGGAGCGGACAGAGGATAAATTCTGCCCCGGGGTGGAGTAGTGCCCGGGAGGAGGTCAATAGGACAGTCATAAGGCCTGTGAGGAGGTAAAGTCTCAGCTTGCTTTTTGCAAAACACGTCAGCATAGTCCATATAAGCCTTAGGGAGAACGGTTACAGGGGGAACCACATGGTCACGGCAGGGGGTACTGGGAACCGGTTTAAGACAGTCCTTGAAACAAGAAGTACCCCAGCTCTTGATCTCTCCTGTGGACCAATCAAGGGTTGGGGAGTGGCGTTGAAGCCACGGTAATCCAAGGAGAATTTCGGAAGTGCAATTGGAGCGGACCATAAACTCAATTTTTTCATGATGAGGTCCGATGCACATTAGGAGGGGTTCCGTGCGGTAACGCACGGTACAGTCCAATCTTTCATTGTTAACACAATTGATGTAGAGGGGTCTGGCGAGACTGGTCACCGGGATGTTGAACCTGTTGATGAGAGAGGCCAAAATAAAATTTCCTGCAGATCCGGAATCCAAGAAGGCCATAGTAGAGAAGGAGAAGGTAGAGGCAGATATCCGCACAGGCACAGTAAGGCGTGGAGAAGCAGAGTTGACATCAAGAACTGTCTCACCTTTGTGCGAAGTCAGCGTACGTCTTTCCAGGCGGGGAGGACGGATAGGACAATCCTTCAGGAAGTGTTCGGTACCGGCACAGTACAGGCACAGATTCTCCATGCGGCGTCGTGTCCTCTCTTGAGGTGTCAAGCGAGACCGGTCAACTTGCATAGCCTCCACGGCGGGAGGCACAGGAACGGATTGCAGAGGACCAGAGGAGAGAGGAGCCGGGGAGAAAAAACGCCTCGTGCGAACAAAGTCCATATCCTGGCGGAGCTCCTGACGCCTTTCGGAAAAACGCATGTCAATGCGAGTGGCTAGATGAATAAGTTCATGCAGGTTAGCAGGAATTTCTCGTGCGGCCAGAACATCTTTAATGTTGCTGGATAGGCCTTTTTTAAAGGTCGCGCAGAGGGCCTCATTATTCCAGGATAATTCGGAAGCAAGAGTACGGAATTGGATGGCGTACTCGCCAACGGAAGAATTACCCTGGACCAGGTTCAGCAGGGCAGTCTCAGCAGAAGAGGCTCGGGCAGGTTCCTCAAAGACACTTCGAATTTCCGAGAAGAAGGAGTGTACAGAGGCAGTGACGGGGTCATTGCGGTCCCAGAGCGGTGTGGCCCATGACAGAGCTTTCCCAGACAGAAGGCTGACTACGAAAGCCACCTTAGACCTTTCAGTAGGAAACTGGTCCGACATCATCTCCAAGTGCAGGGAACATTGTGAAAGAAAGCCACGGCAAAACTTAGAGTCCCCATCAAATTTATCCGGCAAGGATAGTCGTAGGCTGGAAGCGGCCACTCGCTGCGGAGGAGGTGCAGGAGCTGGCGGAGGAGATGATTGCTGAAGCTGTGGTAGTAGCTGCTGTAGCATCACGGTCAGTTGAGACAGCTGGTGCCCTTGTTGCGCTATCTGTTGCGACTGCTGGGCGACCACCGTGGTGAGGTCGGCGACAACTGGCAGTGGAACTTCAGCGGGATCCATGGCCGGATCTACTGTCACGGTTCGGCTGGCAGGAGGTGGATCCTCTGTGCCAGAGAGGGATTGGCGTGGACCGTGCTAGTGGACCAGTTCTAAGTTGCTACTGGTATTCACCAGAGCCCGCCGCAAAGCGGGATGGTTTTGCAGCGGCGGTAGCAACCAGGTCGTATCCACTAGCAACGGCTCAACCTCTCTGACTGCTGAAGATAGGCGCGGTACAAGGGAGTAGACAAGAGCAAGGTCGGACGTAGCAGAAGGTCAGGGCAGGCAGCAAGGATCGTAGTCAGGGGCAACGGCAGGAGGTCTGGAACACAGGCTAGGAACACACAAGGAAACGCTTTCACTGGCACAATGGCAACAAGATCCGGCGAGGGAGTGCAGGGGAAGTGAGGTATAAATAGGGAGTGCACAGGTGAACACACTAATTAAGCCAACTGCGCCAATCAGTGGCGCAGTGGCCCTTTAAATCGCAGAGACCCGGCGCGCGCGCGCCCTAAGGAGCGGGGCCGCGCGTGCCGGGACAGGACCGACGGAGAGCGAGTCAGGTACGGGAGCCGGGGTGCGCATCGCGAGCGGGCGCCACCGGCATCGCAAATCGCATCCCGGCTGGGAGAGGTATCGCAGCGCACCCGGTCAGCAGATCTGACCGGGGCGCTGCAATTGCGAGGATGTTGCGAGCGCTCCGGGGAGGAGCGGGGACCCGGAGCGCTCAGCGTAACAACTGAATAATTTTCCAAAGCTTCAGCCCCTACAAACAGGAGAGCAGCCGTTGTTCATGATGTGTTGGTGTAGATCTAAATAACAATGTTTCTTACTATTGTCTCCTGGCAGCTTTTTCTATGGTGTAGAACAGTGTTGATCACCCGTGCACATTATGGAAACCTTGCCTCGATTCCAAGGACCCAAAGTACGTTTCGTGATCTACTTTTAGTGGTTGTAGGGGAGAGGTGGATGGATGCATATACATGGTTCTGCTCTCTAATAGTCTATATGACGTACAATAAGAGTTGAGTGAGTGTGCTCGATATGTGCAGTCCCCTATTAGCTATTTATGAAGCATGCTGGAGTCTGGGTCAAAAGATGATATATTCTAAAACACAGACTTTATTCAACCCTGTGAATGCTCTTCTCCTTTCATTGCAATGGGTTTTGTACACATTATACAGTCCAAGGATTAAAGAAGGGATTCTTGGGCCTAAGAGAGAGCACCAGAGCAAGGGCCTAAGGCAAAGCATCTTCTCTTGCTAGTGCTTAATTTTATGGACATTTTCCTATTTACATTATTTTGTGGGACATCTTGTAATTTTTGGGGTTCATATACATTAGCATTTAATTTATGTAAACGGAAACTCAAACACAAAAGAGTGAAGTTTTAGAATGTACAATAATACAAAACAACCTGCCCAATTTCTCAATTGGCAGCAGAATTCAATATTGTGAATTTTAATATTGATCAGATGTGCTCGTGTTTCGGGGTCATGACATAAGAACAGATTTATAGATCACTCCTCCAGTTTCTGTTTTTCCTGCTGGTGATCTGAACCGCATCAGAGTGAGGCAGGTGGTCTGCTGCAGATTGCATCATTCATGTAATATAGGATGGTTACATGATACTTCAGTCAAAGTTATGAGTCGAGGTAGAAGAAGGAGCTTTATAGGTACATACCAAATCCAGAAGGGGTGTGATACAAATAGTAAAAGGCAGTCTATTATCACATCTTAAAAATGTGGTTTTCCATAAAGGGACCCAACTGGTTTCAACTCACACCTTCCTGACCACACTCACACATGTAACTCACTTAGTGGGGGACTCACACTCCCTTCCATATGTCTGTTGCTTTGTTTTGATGGTTCTCATTTATTTCAGGAATGGGCATCCGTTCAGCGTGTGATATCCTTCTCTTAAAATACAAAGCAATGTTTACAGCAATTTAACGCTCTACATCTGCACCTACTATTATGTCACACAAATACGGTATAGGGCTAAATGATCCTATATGTTCATGTTAATGTATACAAAATTACTATTGAGGTACATACATTTCTGGTAGCAAACTAGCCGGGCAGTCTTACCAATAATTTTTGGCTTCTATCAAAGGACAGTGGTTGACCAGCCACTCAAGAGTTGAGTATCAAACTAAACAGTCAGTGGGTATAAGGATGCAGTTTTATGGCTGGGTTCAAACCTAGCAGTAGCATTGCAGTTAAGGTGCAACCGTGAGGAATTAAAGGGGTTATCCAGCATAAGGGGATTTTAGTACATACCTGGCAGACAGTAATGGACATGCTTAGGAAGGATCTGTGCTTGTCTTGGGGCTAAATGGCTATGTGGTGAGATTACTGTGGCTAGCTGTTTGCGAACTAGTATTTCCTGTTTGACTTTCCTTTTTTTGACTACAAATCCCACAATTCCATCTTCCTCCCTCCCACACATCAGCCACCTCACCCATTGAAACATAAATGAGCTGGATCCATTCAAATCAGTGTGGTTTTCAATCAGGGTGCCTCCAGCTGTTGCATTAGTTGCGGATTGATCCCTCCACCCATTGAAGCAGACAGGCTCCCTGTCATCAGCTGACTAGTGAGTCAGGTCTCGGCCACATTGCAAGCTGGGAAAAATCCGAGACAACAGTCATTTTGTATGCTGGTAAAAATAAATATTGGAGTGAAAATCACAGAAGAATTGTGAGGGGTTGTCCGGTTTTGAAACCAAAAAATTATCCCCTAAGTGTCTGATTGCAGGGGGTTAGCCTCATTGTGGTACTTCCCTGGTGAAGACTTGGTAAGATTTAACCTGGCTTCTCAGTGTGCTCCTTGGAAACCATGCATTTAAAAAACATTAAAATAGCACAGGAGCTGAAAAAAAATAGACTGATACTTACCTACCCTGGTCACTCCCCGGTTCCTCTGCAGTTCCCATTTCGTCTGCTTACGGTCCTTCACTGCTCATGTCTCCTGGCATGCTACTAAGACCTGCCCATTCAGCCAATCACTGTCTGCAGTGGAACATCGCTGCAGCCAGTGGTTGGCAGGGTGGGCAGGTCCTGCTACGAGCTCTTGTCTATGAAGCAGGGGGGAAAAAAAGGAGCAATGAAGAACTGGAGGGTTTAACATTTCCTGCCACTCCTAAAACAGCTTCAGTGAAAATCTTAATTGGAGGCCCATAGGTATTTATGATTACCCATTTCACTGTATAGCTATATTGGCTTTGTAAAATCTGATTCTGTATTATATTTCACTTCTGCACCTAAGCCTCTGCTTTCTATAAATTAGTAACAATGCAGAACTGTTTGATTTTTCCCCCCCATCTCCCAGTATGAAGCAGAGACGGTTTGGGGTATCATATTTACAACACATAACTCATATTCACAACCCTTTATACTGATAGATGTCAGGCTACAAAAATCTGGCGGCTGTGACTCATTATAATAATCAATTGTAACATAAAAAAATAAATTGTGTTACAAAATAGAGTTGAGTGTTTTAGTATTAGTTTGTTGTGTATCTTTGGTATGCTCGCATAAATTTTATTTTCCAAATCCACATAAATAAAATAGGATTTACTTGGTAGGTACAATCTTTGTTCACACGTTTATTTTTTATGTGCCGCTTGTTCCTAGGAAAGCTTTCGGTGCCTGCCAAAGATAGGAAAATGTATGCAACATTTTCTAGGTTCTACGTACCCAATAAGTCACCTGCACATACAGTGTCTTTGGCTCATGTAATCCTTTTGGTTCTTCATCATGTACCAAGGAACGGTTGCTTAGTATGGTACCATATTCTATTCACCATGATACAGTGTAGTATCTCTGGTATGGCCGGAAGAAGCACTCGAGCTTGTTGCCTATCTGTACGTCCCTCTCCCCAACATTATGAGTGAGTATCTTTTCGGATGAATAAAGAAGTTTGAAGACAAGAAGGGTGAGTGGCCGGCTTTCATTTCTCTTTGTCATTTGAATATCTACATACTTCTATAGCCTGAGCACCGCCATATGTCTATGCTGCAGTAGAAGTCTAGTCCCAATTCCACTATATCCATACTAACCGCAGTTGCCGAACACATCTATCGTTCCAAGATCCACTCAGGACCTCCATCAATATATCTGTCAGATATGATGAGAAGAAAAAGCATAGCATACTTTATTATTACTTGCAAAACTATTAGAAACCCATCAGGCCCCATTGTAAGTCATTGGGATCTGTGGGGCACAGTTGGTGTTGGTTGTTTGATAGGTCCGGCACTACCCTTGTTACAGAACTGTAACGGCGGTGCAAACAGAACCTTAAAAGGGAATTCCGGGCAAAAATATTTTATCCCGTATCCAAAGGATAGGGGATAAGGTGTCTGATCGCGGGGGGCCTGCTTCTGAGACCCCCCGCGATCTCCCTGCAGCACCTGCATTCTATGCGGGGACGTGATGTCACGCCACGCCCCCTCCATTCATGTCTATGGGAGGGGTCGTGACGGCCGTCACGTTTTTCTGGATTCTGTGTGAATCTAAAAGTAAAAAACAAAAATAAAAAAAACTATATAAAATCGGAGGCATAGTATGTGTGCATAGCATGTATATGTATATGACCACTGTGTAATGCTAAGTTTCTACTTGTTTTTTTGTCCTGCATTTTTTTGTGTGAAAAAAAGCCAGAAAAAAACACCAGTGCAATTTCCTGTGTCTGGTGTTTTTTCTAGCATTTTTACCTTTGAGAGGAATTTGCATTTTTGGCCCCTTTTGAAATTTTTTCAAAATTTGTTGGGTACCAAAAAAAAAAAAAAAAGGATGGAAAAAAATGTATTTAACAAAATTTATATTTTTTTATAACGAAATTTAAATTAAATTTTAAGCAGGGATCAATTTATATGGGCGGGCAAGGAACTAAAAATGTAGCCGGCAATAATAAAAATGTAGAAAGGGGCCATTTAAATGTAAAAATCATATATATTTTATAATTAAGTTTGTTAAAATTTGTATTAGTAATGCCTTTTAATAATGTGTTTAATAAAGTGTGTGTGTTTTTCATTTTTTTTTCTTTTATTTTTGAATTTTTTTAGGTAGTACTACCACTCCCAGCATGGAACACACTGTTCCATGATGGGAGTAGTAGTTCCTGTACTAATAGACAGATCGCCCCGGGTGTCACTCCTGACACCCGATGCGATCGTCCACAATATATCAGAGATGCAGAGCGGCTCTATACAGCGCTTGCATCTCTGCACTATACTCCAGGCCAGCCAGTGATGTGAATAGAAATTCACATAACTCATATTTTCAGCCCAGAGTGGGGATTGGCCGGATGGTTGCAGCCAATCACTGCTCTCAGCGGGAAATATGCATCAGTGATGGGAATTTATATTCACATCACTGGCCGGCCGGAGTATAGTGCAGAGATGCGGAGGGCAGGAAAAAGCTGATCCGCATCTCAGGGATGAAGGATGATGGCAGCGGGTGTCAGGAGTGACACCCACTGTGATCTGTACTTAACTGCAGGTACTACTGCTCCCAACATGGAGCACACTCTGCTCCATGCTGGGAGCTGTAGTACCTGCTTTAATAGACAGATCGCAGCTAGTGTCACTTCTGAAACCTGCGATCTGTCTATTAATGCAGGTACTACAGCTACCAGCATGGAGCAGAATGTGCTCCATGTTGGGAGCAGTTGTATCTGTAGTTAAGGAAAGATCACAGAAGTGACACCCAGGGCAATCTGTCAATTAGTACAGGTACTACTACTCCAATCATAGGAGTAGTAGTACTACCTAAAAAAATTTACAAAATTAAGAAAAAAAAGTAAAAAATACACACACACTTTATTCAACACATTGTTAAAATACATTACTAAGAAAAAGTTTAACAAAATTAATTATAACAAATATATTATTTTTACATTTAAATGGGCCCTTTCTAAATTTTTATTATTGTCGGCTACATTTTTATTTCCCTGATCACCCACATAAATTTATCCTTGTTTAGAAATTTATAAACATTTCTTTATTAAAAAGACAAATTTCGTTAAGTACAATTTTTTCCATCACTACTGTATCTTTTTTATAATTTTTTTTAATGGTTCCCCAACGAAATTTTATTAAAAAAAAAAAGGTATCTCCATCACTTTTTGGATCACTAAAGTCCAAAAAAGAATAAAAACTGCCTGCAAAAATGCCAAAGTTAAAACCCACATCGTTTTGCTTGGTGTTTGTTTACTCCCATAGATTTCTATGGGAGAAAAACACCATGATTTCAGGGAGAAACACGCCATAGGCTCAACATGCTGCAACTTTACAAAACTGCCAAGGAACTGAAAAATGCCAAAAAAGAGTGAAAAAACGCCAAAAGGATTAAAAAACGCCAAACTGAAAAACGCAAAGTGAAAAAAGAATTTCACGATTTCTCATTGATTTACGGCTAACATCTGGCCGCAGCATTTTTTCAATGAAAAAATGCCATGGGGGGCCATTTTGGCATTTTTGGGAGAAAAACGTGGAAGTGGCGTCCCCTCTGGTGGCAACCTCTGGCTCCCTGCTCACTGCAGGTTGTCTCATGACTGTTTCTGTGAATCTCCAGAACCGTGGACTCTTTCTTATGTGGCTATTGAACCTTAGCCTTGGGACATATCTATTTTTCTCCCTATAGGATCTGTATCATGCAATACATGTCCATATCAGCCTGAAATATATATATATATTCTTATTGTGCATGGGCATTTTATTTGCAGGTCCACTGGCTAATTACGGCACAGCAAGTTTTGGAGAATGTGTGTTTTTCTCTCCCTATAGGTTCCATTCATTTTTGTCCTCTTCTATGCAAATCTATCTATATGAAATCTGGGCCATTTATCTTGCTGGTCCTTTTAGTTACGGTGATTTATTTAAATCTGACAATTGCATTTATAGTGTACCTCCCTGATGATGCCTCCAATACTAGTGGCAGAAACGCGTTGGTGATATTGTTGTCACGTTTTTCTATTGTGCGTGACTGGGGTGGCTGGGCCCAGCCACACCTGGTTAGCGTGCATATATCTATTTTGTAATTTTTGCCTTTGAGCGCCACATTCACCTTAATCACCTTAGTTTCATATTTTTAATAATAACTAGTAAAAGTTACGTTTTATAGCACATCCGGAGCACCTCCTCTCCTCTCTTGTATCCGGTTGGAGAGTAGTGTCGTAATTCAGTGCCTCACATGGTTTGTGTTTCACGATTGACAGACATTTGTATAAAACATATTTTTTCTTATTTTTGTTACTAATTTTGTTACAAGATATTTAAGTTTCCATGTTGGCTGGCAGTAGAGGGTGTCATACAACATGTTAGAGCCAGCCAGTCTGTGGAGGATTCTAGGCAGACCCATCTATAGGGAATTTGCTGTTTTCTTTGAAAAGGAGGAGTACTATTTAAGACATACAAGGCACCGAATAATGCTACCCGCTTGGCCCTTAATAAGAAAAAACATACAATACTTCTCAAACTTTTTTCTTCTGGGGCCTCTCCAGCCAAAAGATGATTATATATCAACCACAACAATGGTCCTTGTTGATGCATAATCCTTTCCAAAATTTAGACATGTTGCTCTGGTTTGGATATTTTGATTTATCAAATTACTTAAAGAGGTGATCCAGTTTTTGCTTAAAAGGGTACTCAGGTGGAAAACAATTGTTTTCATATCAACTGGTACCAGAAAGTTAAACAGATTTGTAAATATCTTCTATCAAAAAATCTTAATCCTTCCAGTACTAATCAGCTGCTGTATACTACGTTGAGTTGTTCTTTTTTGTCTGACCACAGTGCTCTCTGCTGACACCTCTGTCCATGTCAGGAACTGTCCAGAGCAGGAGAAGTTTGCTATGGGGATTTGATCCTACTCTGGAGAGTTCCTGACACAGACAGAGTTGTCAGCAGAGAGCACTGTGGTCAGACAGAAAAGTCACGCCCAGCCCCTCTCCCAGACATCTACTGCGGTTCTCTTAAAGGGCCGCTGCCAAAGTGGCTGTCTGGAATGATAGTGACAGCCAGCTCCGAGCCTGGCTCTAACACAGGGAATCTCAGCAATAGCATAGCAGCTCCGGTGGGCCTTTTCCCCGTGCCAGGATCTGACCCGGGTGTTAAAAAAAAAAATATTGTGATAATATGTGAAAGGCAACGGACTACGGGCTCCTTTCCCAGTCGGGCCTTCGGAACATGTCCGAATGGACCGGCCGGTCAGTTTGCCCCTACGTGTAAGCCTTTAGATCAAGGTTCCAGTGCACTTGCCCCCTTTGCTCTACCAATAATGCGACCCTGCCTGTCATAGTTGATCTTGCATGAGACATTTTTATATATATATATTTTGCACCCAAAAAACACATAAAAAATACATATATTTGTACAATCCCATCATATATCATGGGATTTGATGTAACGTTTCAGTGTTAATTATTTTATGCACGTTTCTTCTTTTCAGGGAGAACTTAGTGACCACTCTATGATATCACCCTGTGATGGGCAACTACTTGAACTATGGAGAATTGTTTTCTTTCGGGGGTGGGCGGCGGAAGCGTGTGATTGACACTTGCCTACAGTTAGTCCCTGAAGGCAAAGAGAAAAATAACCTCCTTACTATGAAAGAAAAACAAAGATGGACAAATGTTTGTGTTCTGCATGATTACACCTGTTCAAGGAAGACAATTACTCCGCTAAATTGTTTACAAAATGAATTGTGCCGTCCAATATAGGCTGCCCATTTAATTGATACAATTTGATTGCATTTATTCCATGAATTTTATCAATATATCTAATCTTATTTTCCGTTTAATACATTGGAATCCTATTTTGTTAGAGCCTGGCAGAAATGAAAAGAGCCACAGAAGGCCTCAACAGCCGTAATTAGCAGCAACATCTGCAGCCATGCATGACTAAAAGTGATGGATGGTGCACCGCTCTGACAGGGCCACAGTTTCTCATTCTGTAGCCGGGATGGTGGCCCATAGTCGGCTGTCACTTTGACAGTCACATGGCCACATATTTTTGTAAAGAAAAATCCACACCGCATGGTTTGATGCTTACTCACAGAGCTGAATAACAGGCCAAGACAGAACAAAAGAATCGGCCCTGCTTCTTCTGTAACAAAAAGACAAATGCAAATATACCGTATTTTTCGCCCTATAGGACGCACCGGTGTATAAGACGAACCCTATTTTTAGGTGCAAAATCTAAAAAATTAAAGATTTTGAACCCAATAGTGGTCTTCAACCTGCGGACCTCCAGATGTTGCAAAACTACAACTCCCAGCATGCCCGGACAGCCGTTGGCTGTCCGGGCATGCTGGGAGTTGTAGTTTTGCAACATGTGGAGGTCCGCAGATTGAAGACCACTGCATAGGAGGTAATACTCACGTGTCCCCGCCGCTCCGGACCCGTCACCGCTGCCCTGAATGTCGCTCCATCGCTGTCGCCGCGTCCCCGTCGCTCCGGAACGTCTCTGCTGCCGGCCGGGTATCCTCGCTTTCCGTCGCCGCCATCACGTCGTTACGCACGTACGCGACGACGTAATGATGAGGAAGGAGAGCGCCGGCCATACAGGGGATTCCTGAACGGAGAAGACACCGAGGAGGCAGGTAAGGTCCCTCCCGGTGTCCTGTAAGCACTAACCCGGCTATTCAGTCGGTGAAATCGCAGCGGTCCCGAACAGCCCGGCTGCGCAACCGGGTTAGTGTCACTTTCCCTTCAGACGCGGCGGTCAGCTTTGATCGCCGTGTCTGAAGGGTTAATACAGGGCATCACCGCGATCGGTGATGTCCTGTATTAGCCGCGGGTCCCAGCCATTGATGGCCACAGGGACCGCCGCAATAGGGGTGTATTCGCCTTATAAGACGCACCGACTTATACCCCCCAGTTTTGGGGAAGAAAAAGTGCGTCTTATACGGCAAAAAATACGGTATATCCTGTAAAAAAAAATTACTAGTAATTAATCATTGTTATTGTATTTATTTATTTATACAATGAAACTGAATTTATCCTATTGCTGCTCTTTAATTATCTTATTGTTGTTCTTATTTATTTATTAATTTATTTTACGAAAAACTGTGCAAAAGATAGCACCAGACTACTGGAGTTTATTTACTAAGAGTGGAGTGGAGTTTTCTTTGTGGGTTTCGATTTCCGACGAGTATTTTCCCAAAGTATTTACTAAGGTTTCCCTACATTTTGCACTTTTCCCTACATTTAGCTTTTTTTTTTTTACACATGCTCTGATCTGTCGGGTTTTCCTCAGCTCAAATCCACCACATTTTCTGTGGAAACCTTAGTAAATATGTTGGGATTTTTCAAAACTGTCGGGGACACGCCCCTTTTACCGAGACCAAGCCCGCTTTCTCCCGTAGCCACGCCCCCTTTTCGTGTTTTTCTTGTAAAATGGAGGGTTTTGTTTTTTTGGTCGCAAAATGTGTCACATGGAATGTGCGACACAATTTGGGCGCAAAACCCGAAAGTCAGGATCATGTTAGTAAATAAACACTGTATATAGAAATGTTTTGGATGTTGATTACATGAGGATGGGTTAACATATAGGCTTTGATTTACTAAGAGTGTTGTGTAGGTTTCTTTGTGGGTTTTTATTCCCTACAAATTTTTTTCCCTGGTATTTACTAAGGTTTCCTTACATTTTCCACTTTCCCTACATTTTGCTTTTTTTACACCTGCTCTGATCGGTCGGGTTTTCCTCAGCTCAAATCCACCACATTTTCTGTGGAAACCTTAGTAAATATGTTTTTTTTTTTTTTTTTTTTTTTTTTTTTTTTAAATGTCGGGAACACGCCCCTTTTATGTGACCACACCCCTTTTATCGACATCCACGCCCCTTTTTGGGTTTTCATTTCTGGTGCATTGAGACAGAATTTCTGGCACACAACCCGACAAAATATGTTGGGTTTACAATAGTAAATCAGGGCGATAGTGTTTACAGCCAAATTGAGTCTAAAGCAGAGAAAAAGGTGAAAATCTTTCTATTTTAGTTTTTCCCTGGTTTTTGGCTAAAAAAAATGCTGACCAAAATACTGACCAAATAGTGACCAAAATATTACGCGTTAACCCATTGAGAAGCATTTAAGAACTGCAGTTTTGTGTACATTATCACGTTTCCTTTGACTACAATTCCTTCCTAGTCATTTATTTCATATTTATTATGCCGAAGACTTAAAAAAAAAATATATATATATATATGCTTTTTTGTTTATTATTTTATTTATTTATTTTTTATGTGACAATGGCTCCATGATTGCGTGAAACCAACTTTTTTACAATTGTATTAGTGCTATCAATGCATATATATTTTAGTTTATTTTTATGTATGGTACTACTGTTGAGATACATGCAGATGCAATACAGTCTTGTAGGCTCTATGTCAGATATGCTCAAAAATCAGAAGATAAAAGGGGTATTCCAGGAAAAAAAATGTTTTTATATATCAACTGGCTCCAGAAAGTTAAACAGATTTGTAAATTACTTCTATTAAAAAATCTTAATCCTTTCAGTACTTATGAGCTTCTGAAGTTAAGGTTGTTCTTTTCTAAGTGCTCTCTGATGACACCTGTCTCAGGAAACGCCCAGTTTAGAAGAGGTTTGCTATGGGAATTTGCTTAAAAACTGGGCGTTTCCCGAGACACGTGTCATCAGAGATTACTTAGACAGAAAAGAACAACCTTAACTTCAGAAGCTCATAAGTACTGAAAGGATTAAGATTTTTTTTTAATAGAAGTAATTTACAAATCTGTTTAACTTTCTGGAACCAGTTGATATATAAAAAAAAGTTTTTTCCTGGAATACCCCTTTAAGACTATGTTCACACCACAGAATGTGCATGCGGAATTCCGCATTGGAATTCTGCACAGAGATTCCACTGCAGCAGAGTCCCATTGAATTCAACAGGATTCTGCACAAGGCTGAATTTTCACGCCAGATGTTTCTTGCACAGAAATTCCAAATACTGTGTCTGCAGAAAGAATTAACATGTTCAGTCTTTTGGCTCACTCTGCACTAAATGCATAGCTGTCTATGAGACAGCATTCCTGTGTGGTCCTAGCAGTCTCCGGAATTTCCTCACAGAGATTTTCCATGCAGACATTCCGAGATATGAACATAGCCTAAACGGTTAAAAATTGGCTACTCTTTTATCCAGACGCAGCATGGGCTGTGTCTGGTGTTGAAGCTTTTTTCCATTTATCTTAATGGGTCTAAATTGTGAGGCGGTTTTGCAATTGTAGCATTATTTTCCAAAATAATGCAAAAAGTTGCACAATTTTACAACTAGGTATAAGATTGCTGCAATAATTAGTGGTTCCAAACAGACCATCGTTTGTTGAAACCATCGTATGTTGAGGGATCCGTGCAATGTAAAATATAGGACAGTGGTCTACAGCCGGCAGACCTCCAGATGTTGTAAAACTACAACACCCAGCATGCCCGGACAGCCGTTGGCTGTCCGGGCATGCTGGGAGTTGTAGTTTTGCAACATCTGGAGGTCCGCAGGTTGAAGACCACTGGTATAGGAAGTTGTACTCACCTGTCCCCGTCGCTCCGGACCGTCACCGCTGCCCTGGATGTCGCCTTCCATCGCTGTCGCCGCGTCCCCGACGCTCCGGCATCCTCGCTCTCCGTCGCCGCCATCACGTCGCTACGCACGCCGCTCCTATTGGATGACGGGACAGCATGCGCAGCGACGTGATGATGACGATGGAGAGCGCCGACAATGCAGGGGATCCTGAACAGGACGTGCAGGAGCCCCGAGGACAGGTAAGTGATCGTCAGCGGACCACACGGGGCACCGTAAACGGCTATCTGGTGGTAGCTGAAGCAGTCTGCGCTGCCGGATAGCCGTTTATGCGATGGCCCCCGACATACAAAAGCATCGTATGTTGATGCTGCCTTCAACATGCGATGGCCTCTGAGAGGCCATCGCATGTTGAAATTATCATATGTTGGGGCCATCGTAGGTCGGGGGGTCACTGTAATACCTGAATGAACAAGGTCCTCAAGAATAAGGCTAGGTTCACACTACGGAATTTCCGCCTGCAATTCCGCTTTGAAATTGCAGGCAGAAATTCCGCTTACTAAAATGTACTGTATAGTGAATGGGTTTCGTTCACAAATTTCCACTTCGGAAGTTGTGAAGCGTAATTTGTGAACGGAAAATCCGCTTGAAAGTTTCCGCCTGAAGAATGGCTGTGCTCATTCTTCAGGCGGAAATACTCGCGGAACAAATTGCAGTCTATTGGAGACTGCAGTGCCCGCGCGGTCCTGATTCAGTCAGCGCTGGCCGCACTCGGAGTCTTGGAATTTTCTTCCCGGAGATTCCGTAGTGGGAACCTAGCCTTAGAGTGTATTCACACGGCAGAATTTCCGCTTGTGGAATTCTGCCTCAAATTGAAGCCCATAGACTTCTATGGGATTCCACACTTCCATTCACAAGTGTGAATGGGAGTGCGGAATCCCATAGAAATCTATGGGCTTTAATTTGAGGCAAAATTCTGCAAGGGGAATTCCGCAAGTGAATAGACCCAAAGAGACTCTCCCCACTCCCCAGTCCGTCTGGGACCCGTCTCTGTAATGTCCATATATATCCTTTATGAGCTAATCCCTTTAATGCAAGTATAAATGCTTTATTTTCTAAATGAAAAACAAGACCAGAAAAATGAAAACAAAACAATATAAAATGAAAGCACAACACTGATCGGGTATAAAAGTATTTTTGAAAAAAAGAATGCTAATGATATCTCAGGGTTTATAGTCATAAATAGAGGAAAAACAAAGAGAATAAAAATACCTCTAACACTTTCTGCAATGTGTTTATAGAAGAAAGAACAGTCTAGAATGTAAAGCAATATATTGTGAGAAATCCTAATATAACATTTTCAAGAAAGAAATCACTTCTCACCGGGTCATGCACAGGGGGAATATATATTCTCTGTACAGACATTAGCCTTCAGACCAGAAGCCCTTTATGCTTGGCCACCAACCAACAAAAGGATTCACAAAGGAAAAAGAATTCCGTATAATAGTTAATACCCTTGCACACTACAGTCATGGTTCAGGTTGACTATAACACGTTGTCCTTTTGGTGTGTTAAGCAGTCAACGCACGCACCAAGCCTGGTAGTTTCATGGTTTTCCATAGAAATGTTTCCGGCCTTAGATGTTACAATTTTTGAGTTACTGTAAATTGGATAAACCAGTCAATATTTTTAGGATCATATGACAATAACCAGTTGTCCCATAAATCGTGTTATTATTTTTAACAATACAAACTCATTTTATTATGTCTGATTGTTGACTAGTATGTTCAACGTGTTTTACAGTGAATTGTTGGTAATATCTCCTGATGTATGGATATTCCAAAGAGCTGTAACCAGTTGTAATCACTCCCTTATGTTCCCAGTGGGGCCCACAAGTCTAATCCCGTACATATACACTGGGACATCATATCTACCCATTTCACAGGAAAGCCTGGACCAGATTTTGTCATGGGTATTAGGGATTGACCGATTATCGGTTTGGCCGATATTATTGACCGATATTCACGATTTTGGACATTATCGCTATCGGCAATTACCTTGCCAATATACTGACAATGCCCCGCCCCCCCAGCCAGAGACCGCCACCGCTGCCCCATTGCTTCCCCCATCCCCAGTTTTATAATTACCTGTTCCAGGTGTCTGCGCTACTTCTGGCTCCTGCGATGTCCTGCGGCGTCCTGCGTGCTGCGCTGCGCAGCCCAATGACGAGTGACGTCCACAACGCGACGTCACCATCAGTGTGCACAGTGACAGCTCAGGACGCCGCCGGAGCCAGAAGTAGCGCGGCCGCCGGAGCAAGAAGTAGCGCGACCCTGGAAACAGGTAATTATAAAACCGGGGATGGGGGAGGCAATGTGGTGGCGGCGGTGGTGGTTGGACCAGGGAGGACCCCAGGACAGGCAGGGGAAGAGAAGCAGGCGGCGGCAGCGGTTCCTGGCCCTGTAAAAGCTGCTGCAGTTCATTGATTTAAAGCGCCCGCTTTAAATCATTGATCTGCAGCGGCTTCTGCGGGAGAGGTTGGGGAATAGCCGATAACTTATTCCGGAATATCGGTATAAGTTATCGGCTATCGGCCTTAAAGGTCACAGATTATCGGTAAAAAATCGATATCGGTCGATCCCTAATGGGTATAAAGCCTAGTAATACTTGTGCTCTGAAGCATCTACCAATATACCTCCACCAAGATCTGAACTTATGTTGTGATATCTGCTCTGTAACTCAAAGGGCAAAATAAAATAAAAAATGGGGGTGGGTAGACTGGATAAAAAAAAATTATTATAATAAATTAATAATTAATGACCTCCACTTTCTGGTCCCGCTTTAACTTCAAGGAAATGCCCACTCATCCAACCAGTGGCCAGACTGGTCACCTGCCTCAACCAGTGACTGCCTGAGCAGGCATTTCATTGTATCAAGGCTAGAAGGAAGTAGAGATCAGTGGTAAAGTGATCATTATATAAGGAATTTTTCAAGCCCCTTCTTTTAAAGTACGACTGACAGCTCTATCGTTCAATCACTAGACCACTAGATCCATCAATCATGGAGAAGGGACTGGGAAAGTTCCTAAGACAGTGAGCTCTGTGCACAAAAGACGATGTCTCCTGGGCACTTGCAGCAATGGTTGGGGCAATAAACAGCTGTTTCCTCAGTCATGCATGCTGCATGGCTGGGAGTTTAGGTATGCTTCTAGTACTCTTGCCGTTGACTTTTTAGGGATTCCCAGGTAATATACCACTCCAAAATGACAAGAGTAGACAAGGTTTAACTAACAAGACAGTGCTCCTCGGCAACAGTGATAAAGGGGTATTCCGGGCAAAAACATTTTATCCCCACCCTATCCGGGATGACGCCCCCTCTCATAGACATGAATGGAGGGGGTGTGGCGTGACGTCACGTCCCCAGTCCCGGAAACCCGGAGGTTTCCGAAACTGGAGATTCAGCACCCGCGTAGAATGCGGGTGCTGCAGGGAGATCGCGGGGGGTCTCAGCAGCGAGCCCCCCCGTGATAGGGGATAAAATGTTTTTGCCCGGAATACCCCTTTAAGGACTTGACGAAGGCATGTGAATCACGTCAAAATGCATTGTCCATTTGTTATTCTAATAAATTGCAGGTGGATCTAATA